>NC_058405.1:26763090-26887858 GCF_002201575.2 Neomonachus schauinslandi | reverse complement strand
TATATATATATATATATATATATATATATATATATATATATATATTAGTTCTGTTGGTATCTACTCATAGTGGCTTATTTAATTTGTTTTGATAATTTTAACTGTAAATTTATGTCTGATTTAATCTGTGGGGATTCTGAAGCACTAATAAAAGAACGTTTTTTTCTTTTTTTTTAAAGATTTTATTTATTTATTTATTTGACAGAGAGAGACAGTGAGAGAGGGAACACAAGCAGTGAGAGTGGAAGAGGGAGAAGCAGGCTTCCTGCTGAGCAGGGAGCCCAATGCGGGGCTCGATCCCAGGACCCTGGGACCATGACCTGAGGCGAAGGCAGACGCTTGACAACTGAGCCAACCAGGTGCCCCAAAAGAATGTTTTTTCTTCTAAGAGGATTGTGCTTTCTTCTGCCTGGTGACTAGGCACATTTTAGCTCTTTTTCAGGGAAGTCAAGGCTATTTGTGAGTTTTAGCTCAGTGAAACACCTTGGGTCTAAGTCTTTTTTCAATTTCACTACTAAAATGATAAAAATCAGAAGTATCTTATGAAGATACCCCCTTACCCACAGAAATACAGAGGATATTTGAAACTCAACAAAGCAAAGTTGAGAAAAAGCTGAGTGGATGATCTTAAGTATATATTTAGGCTCTAATATTCCATGATTTTTGTTATTACTGCACAAATTTTCAAGGCAAATTCTAAGAATTTCAATTTTCTCTTCTAGTAGATATAGGCAAAGCTACAGAGATAGAGAGAGAGTGGATTAGAGAATTGCAGATGCAGGGGGGAGGAGGAAATGGGAGGAGGAAATGGGAAGTGGAGGCTAATGGATACAGAAAACTGTTTTTGTTGTTGTTGTTTTTTGTTTTTACTAATAAAATGCTCTGGAAGTATATAATGATGATATTTGCAAAACCTTGTGAAAACCACTGAATTATACAGTATAAAAGGATGAATGTTACGGAATGTGAATTATATAGATGAGGAAGAGGAGGCGGAGGAGGAAGAAGAAAACCTAGAGAGCTTGTTAAATATATGGATGTCTGAGCCCAATCCTAATACTTCTGAATCAGAATTCCTAAAGGTGGGTCCTAGACATCTGTGAGCTTTAAGGAAGTATAATGATAACAATAGAAATATACAGTATTTTTCTTTTTTAGACAAATAATACCAAAACTAAAAATAAACACTCTTTGTCTTTGTTAATACCAAATAAATAATATTTTTGGTCCTCCTTCTGATACCTCATTTTTCCAAGTGGTATTTTTCTCAGGTAAAGTCCTAGCTTCTTTAAATGATGGACTTACACATGACAGGTGTTGGAAAATCATGAGGCATTTCACTTCTAAGGCAATACAATTTGTAACCTCTTAATGAACTCAGTCTTCAAAGTGTCTAGGAAGGCCTTGAACTTGCCATCTTTCCATTCACTCATTTTCAACCACGTGACTGCTTTTCTTTGACTTCGAAATTCACCAGTTTGGGTTTTTTTTACATACTTGACAATCTTCTGCAAGTAGTCACATCATCTCCATTCCTTATTTTGCCTTGAAAATCCCTAGATAAGTCCCAATCCATTTTAAATAAGCAGTAGTCTTCATAGATTAAGTAAAGCCATTTTAGAATTTGCAGTTTCCATTTTCTCATTCAACTCATAATTATATATTTATATGTGATACCTATTCAATATCTTTCCCAACCATTTGGGTTGAGCATTTCCTAGGGACCTTTCCTGCTCAAATCAATTGCCTTTTATAGTAGACAACTCTCTATCCCAAAACACTACTATAGTATACAACCATTGCCACCCCACAACAAAATCAGATTAGAATAACCATGAGAGTAATTAGTCTCATGGTCAGAAGATATCTCCAAGTGTGCCCTGATGATTTATGTTAGTAGCATTAATTCTCTGCCCTCCCAAATCCCAAAGTTGCCTGACTAGCATATTTATTACTTCCTAAGATTCCTTGTGCAACAAAATCACCTAGGAAGCTTTAACAAATATTTATATATAATTTCCCATAGACAACACTATCAAAAAATGAATTGAAATTTATAGAACACTTCACCAAATATTAGGAAATGAACATTCTTTTCAAGTGCACAGAGAACATTCACCTAGATATATTAGCTCCATGGACTGGAGTCATTTACCTACTTGATTCTTTAGCTCTGTATGGATTCTGAAACAAATGATCTCTCAGATACTTTTTCTTTCTGCCTAACCAGAATCACATACTCTCAATTGTTAGAAAGTGTGTAGTTGCCCTAAGAGGTCAGGTACTATTAATTATATATTTATTATATATCTAATTATAATATCTAGAAATACAAAGAAAATTATATTAATACATAAAAGAATGATTAATTCTAAATGAGGGAGCAATGGGAAGCAGAATATCAGTAGTTTTCAGGATAGTATTCACAGGCAGAAAAGAGAGGGAAAAACAATTTGAGAAATGGAAATAAATAACTGACATATGAGGAGGTGCATATTTTTGAAAAACTGAAAATTCTGCAGTGATAAGTACATGGGATGTATCCAAAGAATTATAGGAGATAAGACAAGACAATGTTGGGCTAGCTTGTAAAAACCACTGAAAGCCAGAGCAAGCTAAATACTGTGAGTTCATGCTTTTAAAGCAAGAATGTCACATGATTAAACATATCTCAAACTTTCAGAACATGTGTTGATGGGTTGAAATAGAAGATTATCTAAAAAGAGGTTAGATATTATTGGCAAGCAAATTCTTATAAGAATCTTAACAGAAAAAGGAGATATGGATATGCATAAATTAGAGAGTAAGCACTCTTGATCTTGAAACTACTATGTAGAACCTTTTTAATACATTATATGACTAGTCTAATAAGATTGATATGATAACAGCAAAATACTGAATTGTTCTTAAATTAGATAAGACACAAGTCAAAGTGCTTAAGATATTTATTAATTTACTCCTCACAACAATATTACGTGATGCGTATTATTATCCCCATTTTACAGATAAAGAATATCAAGCTCAGAAAGCTAAGTAAATTGCCCCAAGTTAATTCATGGTAAATAAGTGATGGATTAAGGTGTATACTTTTAACAAGTTGCTAATTATTGCCAGGTATTAATAAGTAATGGTAAATAGCTAAGTAAATAGTAAAATGAAGAGAATTAAAGACCATAAATTACCTCAATATCCAAGAAGGTAACAAACACCGGTGTCCCCAAAATGGTATCAATTTATATTTACACATTTTATGAGGTGTTGGTGAAATGGAGGAAAATAACATAAAAGCCATCTGAAATAGGCCAACTAATTAAATTCATTCAAGGGCCACATCCACTCTCAGATTGCCAGTTCCCAAATATCATTACTGATTTTGCAATATGGTCACCTAAATGAATAGATAAGATATTTATGAGACAAGAAGTTTCAATTAAATGTAAGATTTCATATTTTAATATGGAGCAGGCATCTAGGAAACACTGGGTGTGATGAGCATGACTTTTAATCAGAATAAGTGGTATATTCATGCTCCCCACTAAGCCAAATGAGCCTGGAGTTGAAGCTGTTTGACATAACATTTCTTCTCTGTTCTTCTCTCAGGCCTTCAGATTTCCATATCTATCATTATATATCTATCAAACATTACACTGATAATCTGAAATCTCTTTCAATTGAAC
This sequence comes from Neomonachus schauinslandi, assembly GCF_002201575.2. Lineage (NCBI taxonomy): Eukaryota > Metazoa > Chordata > Mammalia > Carnivora > Phocidae > Neomonachus > Neomonachus schauinslandi. The sequence continues at coordinate 26,884,181 of NC_058405.1, read as the reverse complement.
TATTTTGTCTTTGCCTTCTTTTTTCTTTCTTCAGTGGTTTTCAAAATTGGCTGTGCAACAAAATCACTAAGGAGCTTTTTAAAGATTTAATGCCCTTGAACTACACTATCAATTGACTTAATTGAAATTTATAGACACTTCACCAAGTATTAGCAAAATAAACATTATTTTTGAGAGTACACAGAACATTCACTTAAATTATATTCCTGTTGTAAAGCAGATATATATATATATATATGTATATATATATATAATTTATTCATTTGAGACACAGAGATACAGAGAAAGAGAGAGCATGAGCAGGGGGAGAGGCAGAGGGAGAGGGAGAAGCAGGCTCCCTGCTGATCCAGGAGCCCAATGTGGGGCTCTATTCCAGGACCCTGGGATCATGACCTGAGCTGAAGGCCGACGCTTAACCATCAGAGCCACCCAGGCGCTCCTCGGTATATTTTTTATTTCAAAAATTAAGTATATTCTTTGACCTCAACATAATTAAACTATAATTAAACAACAGCAATATATCTAGAAATCACTTTATACTTGGAAATTAAGATTACACTTCTAAAAAATAAAAGAAATTAAAAGGATTTTCATTTAAACTATAATGAAAAATTAATATCTCAAAAAATGTAATACATAAAGCAGTGGGTAGAAGGAAGTAATATTACAGCTTTGAATATTTATATTTTAAAAAAACAAAGACAATATTATATTCCTAAAGACATTTAAAGATTTTTTGAGAGTTCTATAAAATACTTTATAGCAATAAATTGGACAACTTGATGAAATGGACAAATTGCTTGAAAGTCACAAACTTCAAAGCTCACAAAAAAAGAAACTGATAACACATACAATCTTATACCCATGCAATAAATTCAATTTATAGACTACAACTTGCAAAATATTTGCAAAGACATTCCTGAATATTCTGTGGCTCTCAGAACAAGTTGATACCAGCAATCACATATGGAATATTTCATTTCAAGTGCAAACAGTCAGTGGAAATTTGGTCTACAAGGACTGAAGTAAAAGTGACTAAATTTCTAGACTCTTCTATACTATAGTGATGCAAAGCACTGGAAGAGCCATCACTTCTTGAGACAAACATATATGTACATAGGATAATTGGTAGTATGGCTATCAAACCAGGTCAAAATAAATCATCAGTAATAACTGGGAGATGATTTAAACTATTGTATATTTAATATTTGAGTTAAGTCTTAGACTTAAAACAATATGGAAAACTCTTGTGTCTATAATTTTATGTGTTAGTGTATGAGAAAAGTAGCTGATAATCTTTATAAATTATAAAGATATCTTTATAAAGAAATTATAAAGATAACATGATGAAAAACAAGTTTTAGAAATTATAACAAAATGGATGGATAAAAATTATGGGATCAATTAAATAAGCTACTTCAAATAAAGATACATTAAATTACTTATTATTTTCATAATGTAAATATATCACAATGTTTATGAAAGACACATATTCCTTAATACCTTCTAAATGTACTTTTCAGTGATTATGATTTCTAGAAATAAGCTGGCATTGACAGGTGGAAACTCTAATTGTGTTATATAGAAGTTTCCCAATTGAGTGGAAGAAAGGATATGACCCTAGGAGCCCATGAATATGTTTTGGCCCATGTGCTCTACTCTGTGCTAACTTGTGTATCAAGATTGAGTTGCTTTAAGTTTGTGATATGTGTGGAAACCACAGTGTATTGTAAGCTAGGAGTATTGGGATATTTCTGATTAAGAGAGAAATGTATTTATTGGAAGAGTTAATTGTAAGACAAAGTTTCAGTACATATTAGTACATAGTAAGTCAGTTAATTCATGGAAAACTGCTATAAAGCATAAAGATATAGATGAGATAGACAAGAGTAACACCAGCTTAGAATACAGATGAAGGGAAATTTGAATAAAGATTAGAATGTGTAGGTACCATTTCCCTTTATCTTAGTTATAAGAGTCCCTCAAAATATTAGTATTATTACAATGGTAATATGAAAATTCATTCAAATAGAGTAAATGGCCATCAGAGAGACACAAAGATGGACTAATTACCTCTACTTTGACAAAGAACAAGGTAGAAGTTTGAAACAGTTCATCCAATTGTCAGAAGGTGAAATATATAAGGGAATACTGTAGGTTGTAAATAGTGGGGATTACACTGTTCAAGGATTTCTTGATAACAGCTGCATCTTAGGGCATCTTAGGTATTTTAGTATTTCGGGTGAGATGTATACAGTCCATGAGAGCAAACCGTCCAGATTGCCACACCTATGGATTTTGCTCAGGGGAAGGTAACCCTAATCCTGGGATATGGTAGAAATCACTCCTCTATAAAGAAGATGTGGTATATATATACACAATGGAATATTATGCAGCCATCAAAAGGAATGAGCTCTTACCATTTGCAATGATGTGGATGGAACTGGAGGGTATTATGCTGAGCGAAATAAGTCAAACAGAGAAAGACATGTATCATATGACCTCACTGATATGAGGAATTCTTAATCTCAGGAAACAAACTGAGGGTGGCTGGAGTGGGGGGTGGGGTGGGAGGGATGGGGTGACTGGGTGATAGACATTGGGGAGGGTATGTGCTCTGGTAAGCGCTGTGAATTGTGCAATTCTGTTGAATCTCAGATCTGTACCTCTGAAACAAATAATGCCATATATGTTAAGAAAAAAAAAAGAAGAAGAAGAAGATAGCAGGAGGGGAAGAATGAAGGGGGGAAACCAGAGGGGGAGACGAACCATGAGAGACGATGGACTCTGAAAAACAAACTGAGGGTTCTAGAGGGGAGGGGGGTGGGAGGATGGGTTAGCCTGGTGATGGGTATTAAAGAGGGCACGTTCTGCATGGAGCACTGGGTGTTATGCACAAACAATGAATCATGGAACACTACATCAAAAACTAATGATGTAATGTATGGTGAGTAACATAACAATAAAAAAAAAGAAATCACTCCTCTGCTGTGGTGACATTGATGATTTGGCTTAAATGTCAGAAAGTATGAGTCTGCTGTCTTGTTTGTGTTTCCTGGCCCTTTGACTTTTAGGGTAGGACTGCCTGTCCAACAGTGTTAGGAGATTTGTAGGAAACCTGATTTCCAAAATTTTAATTGATTCAACTCATGACTATAGAGAAGCAAAATGCAAGATGCTGATGAAGACTTAGCATAATATTCCTGTGTCACCCATACTTCTCCATGGCACCTAGACTGAGCCCAATTACTCTTTGGAAACTTGTCAAGGGAAACGGCTTTTAAGGATAAGTTCAAGAATCTCATAATATTTTAAAAGTAATCTTATTGGTTTATACTTAGGTATGTCTATCAGTATCAGTTTATCTATTAATATTTTAAAATTGTGTTATATTTTCATGTTTTAAAAACATCACCTTTCCATCTATTTATTTTATTTGATAAATAAAAATGCAAGTTTTTAAAATAAGATTTAGTACCATTTTCTGAATATGAGTTTAGTCTGTAAAGAGAAGTAAAGTACATTGGAATGGTATATTTAAGCTAATTTTAAAGATTCTTTTATTTGTCATGTTTAAGCTGATAGTGGAAAGTCAGCTAAGTTGTCTTGACCTTTCAAATATTAATTGTAAATTCATTTCAAAGTTTCTCTATAAAGGTCTGGCCAAGAGCATGTTTTAAACTTTAGCTTTTACTAACATTAAGGAATTTATGAATATGACTTTTCATGACATTGAGCAATTCTATAATTTCAAAACAGCATGAAATGTATAGCACATGAAATAGTAAGCAAATATGCTAAAATGAACTAATACAAATTTTAGAGTTTACTTATTTTTGTTATTCAGAAGGAAAAACACGTACTCCTTATTTGTGGAAAATGTCTTATATTTGTTGAATAATAATCAATATTAAATTCCTAAGTGGATTTTAATTTTATACAATTAGATGTTATATAAGGAAACAAACAAAAAACATGTTATATAAGGAAACAAGAACTGGAGAAAAATCACTGGACTGAGGGATGGTTAACAACAGAGTCTCTGGAGTTAGATAGCCAAAGATGGAGCCCTGTAGCACTACCATGTTGGTGTTCAAGTCTGCAAATGAATAATTATTCCATAAGGCTTTTGTAAGGATTAAAGGAATTTAAAAACAGAGTGATAACACTGCCTAAGACATAGGAAAAGGGTAGTCTGCAAAATTGTTATAAGAAACACTCCCCCACCACCATCACTTTAACACCTGCTCCTATTATGACCCTTGAAAGATAATAGCTTAGTTCAAATTGATATTATATATGAAAAACTAATGAGGCTACTTGTCTGTCTCTTGAAGCAAATTAAATCTGAAGTGAATATTCCATTTTAAATAAATCTTAATGATGTATTTCAGAGAAGAAAAGATTCTGCTCTGTTAATATCTCCAAGAAATTTGACTGAATAGCTATTTTGTGACTAAGCCTGTGTAGGAATGTTAATTTTAATTTTTGTAACAGTAGAAAATTATGAGGCTATTAAAGCTTTATAAAATATTCATTATAAGGCTTCTACTTTGGCTGTTGAAGATTTCTTAGGTTTTTATCAAACTATTTCCCAGTAAACTATAGAAATGCCTGCATAAGTCTTAGATACATATGCATGTGAAAGACAGAAATACAGCATGACTGTCAACTAGTAACATATTATGGTAATTTTAATCCATTTAAAAATACTTCTACTTACTAAACGTTTTAAATCATGTTTTGTTATTTTATTTGGGGTCACTGTAACTACTGTCTCTACTTAATCTTATAAAAGTTTAGAGCAGCAATATAGTAAGTATGGTTTGCCAGTCACTCATGGAATCTGATATTCATTAATTATATTCAGTACTCAGCCTACACTAAACCTGATGATTCTCTATTTGTGAGCATAAATTAAATCCAAATATCATTTAATAAAGGAATCTTTAATGGGTTATGGTTTAAAATTGCATGAGTATACTTCCTTCTACTAAGGAGCATTATAATCAAAATTAAGAGAGGAAACAGATTCTACTCCTGTTCAAGTCAACATTTTCATGTGCAGGCCTCAACGCTTTAGCAAATCATCAACTTTATAAAGTCTAGCTCGGTCAAGAAATCTAGGTCGAGACACCATCTTTAGTTTAGTGGCGGAAGAGTTATTCCTTGACTGTCAGCAGTGACTCTGGTATCTGTGTCCCTTTATAATATAGGACATATACATAAGTTCTCTAGCCTAAAATCTATCATAATTTATTCTCATATATCTCCACTCCAGAACTGGGGAAATAACCACAGAATAAGTTTTGGGACCTATTGCACCAACTGTGAGAAGAACCAGAGCTAAAAGTCCATTGATCAACTGACCTCCATACGTCCCTACTTTCACTGGTGGACAATGGCATTTTGGGTCTCCTGAAATTGTGTCAGTTCAGAGCCTGTGTACAAAAATCCCCTAAAATCTGATGATTTCCCTTTTCCCAATGCACAGTCACCTGTAGAATTTTAAAAAAATACTATCCCTTGATACAGAATTATAGATTAATGTTTTCTCCCAACCAACATTGTAAGGATTTCATTCCTCTCTTTTTATTTGCATGCTCCTAATGATAAAGCTGCTGAAATTCTTATGTTTGTTCCTCTATAGGTAAGGCATTTTTTATTTTCTGTCTTCCCTCAAGATTTTCTCTTTACCCTTGTTTTTCTACATTTTGAAGACGACATGCCTGAGTGTAGATTTATGTATCTTTCTTGGTGCTCTCTGAGCTTCCTAGATATGTAGTTTGGTGTCTGGTATTAATTTTGCAAAGTTCTCTGATACTACTTCTTCAAATATTTCTTCTTCATTCCCTTTTTCTTACCCTTTTTGTATTCTAATTATGCATATATTACATCCTTTAATATTGCCCGATAGTTCATCTTCTGTTCTATTTTTTGTTCATTATTCATTCTCTTTCTTTTGTAGTTTGTGACTTTGTACTGACCTGCATTCAACTTCAGGGATATTTTTCTTGGCCATGTTGAATCCACTACTGAGTCCACCGAAGTTATTCTCCATTTGTTACTTTAAAAAAATTTCTAAAATTTTCTCTTGTTTATTTCTTAGAGTTTCTAACTCTCTGCTTACATTATCAATCAGTTCTTGAATGTTGTCTATGTTTTCCATGTTTTATTTCCTCTTGCCTCATACTCTCTCCCCTTCCTGTCTACAGCTTTCCCAGTCCATTTCCTTTAATCCACATTCCCCATTGATGAGGTTTTTCTCCCCTTGTAGGTTAGAGAGACTCCTAGAGGGGGCTTAAGTGGGAAGGAAATTCCTACATCTCTGCTGATAGAAGTTTTCAGAACTGTGCTCTGACAAAAATCCTTTCTTCCTGTAGAGTAGACTTGCTACAGAGAAATTTCCAGGTATGTTTTACAATGGCTACTCTTCCCCTCCCATGCCAGGGCTCTAAGGGGATATTTCTTGGTTCCTCACTATGGGAACCTGGTGGGTCCTTGTAGGGAAAGCCCATGAACATATGTGGTGGATCCCTAGGAGTTTCTCACTGCACTCTAACCCACACTCAGCCTCCAGTAATTCACTCATGTAAGCAGTTACTGTATCTCTCTTGATGTACTTTTCTCTGATATTTTAAGATGGGGGTTTACTCTGCAATCTGAATTTGCTGATAAGCCCAAGAAAGTTGCTATTTTTTAGTATCATAATATATCTCATGTGATGACAACTCATAGATCCAACTGCAAAATTATTTTTTATACAGGTGTATTACATAGCTACCTCAAATTCAATATGTGTAGAACAGAGTATTCGAATTACAACCTACCAAATCTATTTTTTCCCAAACTTCTCCATTTCAATAAATGGTATACCCACCTATAAAATACAGTACACAAAATACCTACATAAACATCCTCCATTTCTTCTTTCTTTTTCTCTGTACTATTTGTCACAGTTTGGGTTTTCTAGAACAGACTCTGATACAGAAATTGAATTCAGGATGTTTATTAGGAAATGCCACTGGGATCAAGAATTGTAGAGGGATGGGGATAGCAGGACTGAGCAAACAGAAAAGTTCAGCTATAATGCAGGCTTGACATGCTCAACAAAACCCACTGGGGATGCCAGCCTTTATATCTCTGACTTAATCCATCATCAAATGTGAGCCATTTCCAAAAGTGTATGACATTAAAGGAGGGTCATCTTTGCAGCTGAGACAACCCATAAAGAAGATAAGGCTGAAGGCAGTCTACAAACAGCATTCTCAGCAGCAGGTGCAACAAGTCTTTCTCTCTTTCTTTCTTTTTTTTTTCTTTCTCTCTCTCTCTCTTTCCTCTTATTTCTTTCTTTCCTTTTTAGTTTTTATTTAAATTCTAGTTAGTTAACATACAGTATAATATCAGTTTCAGATGTACAATATAGTGATTCAACATTCCATACAACACCCAGTGCCCATCACAACAGTGCACTCTTTAATTCCCATTGCCCATTTAACCCGTCCCCTCGCCCACCTTCCCTCTGGTAACCATCAGTTTGTTTTCTGTAGTTAAGAGTCTGTGTCTTGGTTTGCCCCTCTCTCTCTCTCTGTTTCCCTTTGCTCATTTGTTTTGTTTCTTAAATTCCACATATGGGTGGGGGCACCTGGATGGTTCAGTCGGTTAAGCGGCTGCCTTTGGCTCAGGTCATGAACCCAGGACCCTGGGATTGAGCTTCTCCCTCTCCCTCTGCCTGCCACTCCCCCTGCTTGTACTCTCTCTCTTTGTCAAAATAAATAAAATCTTTAAAAAATATATAAATAAATAAATAAATAAAAATTCCACATATGTGGTGAAATCATATGTTATTTGCCTTTCTCCAACTAACTTATTTTGCTTAGTATAATACTCTCTAGCTCTATCCATGTAACTGCAAATGGCAAGATTTCATTCTTTTTTATGGCTGAGTAATATTCCATTGTGTGTGTGTGTATTTTTTTAAATAATGGCTTCAGACTAAATATACTTTTCTTGTCATTCTTAGTCATACTTCCAAAATCTGTAATTTTAGTCTTTTTCACATTTACATTAGCAATATTTTAGATTTTTCTGTAATATCTCACTCATATTTTTAGAAGTATTTTTTGTGTATTATTTTCTTTTATTAAACAAATTATATGTGTTATCTACTTCGGTGTTGACTATCTTATACCACTAACACAAAACTTATCTCATGTTTTCATTGTCCTTTGTTTTCCTCAAAACTTTCATTAATTTGCCCTTATGTCTAATAACAATTTGAGGGGAAGCACTCATCTAATATATAAGATGAAACTTAGCTAATACTCTGCACTACAGAAACTGAGATTATGTATACATACAATCCAGGAGATGATTTCTATTCGTACTGCCTATTCTATTTCTTTCTTTCTTTTTTTTTTTTTATTTATTTGACAGAGAGAGAGATAGCGAGAGCAGGAACACAAGCAGGGGGAGTGGGAGAGCGAGAAGCAGGCTTCCTGCTGAGCAGGGAGCCTGATGTGGGACTCGATCCCAGAACCCTGGGATCATGACCTGAGCCGAAGGCAGACGCTTAACGACTGAGCCACCCAGGCGCCCTACCTATTCTATTTCTATTTGTACTCCTTACACATGAAGGAGAATCATGATTGTAAGGCCACAACACATCAACTAAAGGAATCATATTCCTATTCCACTGAAATTTTTTGTATTACATAAGAGCAATTTTTCAGATTTGGTATTAAAAAAGCTCTTCCTGGCATTTGGCATCTTGCAGAAAAAAAAACACTCAAGCATATTCTGACCTTGCTAATTAATAACAAATTTATTCTCTTAATAACAAGCTTACTACTTTGCTTCTTTAGTTTTCTTGCTTCTTTAGCTAGTCATGATTTATTGTATACCTAAAGGAAGGCATTGTGTTAAATTCTTTTCCCTGAAATGTCTTTAAGTGTAAATAGCAGAGTTGGTTTTATTATTACAATCTATACATCACAAAACTGAGCCTCAGAGTAGTTGACTAACTTGTTTAAAATCACAGAGCTAGTAAATGTCATAACCAGATTGGAAGTACAGGCCAATTTTATTCAAGATTCATTCACAAAAATACTTTTGCGAATTTTTCCAGAGAATTATGAAAAGTCCTTGCATATCAACATTTTATAACAAATAACATGCATGGTAGGAAGAAGATGAATATGTTTTTACCATGTTTGAATGACTGTCAGCCTGCATTTGCCATGAGGTGTTCTCTTTTCATGAATTTCATAACCTCAACTAATATCTCAGAAAAAAAATTCTGGCTAACTAGTCTGCTGATTCACATATATTGTACAGAATAAAAAACTTAGGTTGCCTTATTAAGGGTACAGTTTTACTTTTTCATTGTTAGTGGATGCTTTTCACTCTTTCACCATTTGATTATCCTTTATGTGTTTCACAATTTTTTTTATTCTTATGTTAATCCCCATACATTACATCATTAGTTTTAGATGTAGTGTTCCATGATTCATTGTTTGTGCATAACACCCAGTGCTCCATGCAGAATGTGCCCTCCTCAATACCCATCACCAGGCTTCATCAAGATAAAAAGCTTTTGCAAAGCAAAGGAAACAGTCAACAAAACCAAAAGACAACCGACAGAATGGGAGAAGATATTTGCAAATGACATATCAGATAAAAGGCTAGTATCCAAAATCTATAAAGAACTCATCAAACTCAACACCCAAAGAACAAAGAATCCAATCAAGAAATGGGCAGAAGACATGAACAGACATTTTTGCAAAGAAGACATCCAAATGGCCAACAGACACATGAAAAAGTTTCACAATGTTTTGCACCTTGCGAATTTCACCTCAAGAAAGAACCTATGCATTTGCTTTCCCAGAATACCAGGAACTTATGGCGCAGGCATGTGACCTGTGGTCAGCCTGCACCAGGATTTCAGTTTCAAAGGGAGTGACATGAAGAAGGAGATATAATGTGTGGCATCAACTGAGGGGGAGTGGGGTCAGATAAACATCAGTTTTGCAGAGGGAGAGATGCCCCATACCCAGACATGACAAAGCTGGTTCTGCATGATCTTAACAGAAGGCAGCTGATATATGAACTATTTGCACCACAGTTTCTGGCTATGCATTCTACAAACCTGATCCCCTGTACTTCCAAAGTTTCTCACCCTACATAATATCCTTTAGCACGTTTCTTTTTTCTGCTTAAGTAGGCTAGAAGAGTTGCTTGTAAGTACGAACTTTGTTAATACTTGGTAAAAATTTTTAAAGTCTTGTTTTTTTAATACATACTAAGTAAAAAATATGGTTACAACTGAAGGGAGTATCATTTGAGGAAAAATAAAACTTGTTAGAGTATATGTTAAATATATAAATTTCCTATACTGTATTTCTGTTAATAAAATCTTTTAAAGTATATCAATTTAATATGACAAATGCCAATTCTATTATTAATATAATTATACAAAATTTCGGAATTAATAGTATTTAAAAGTAAAAAGTTACCTGTATAATTTTTTGTATTCTAAAATGAAAAAACAGTGGCAAATCCACCAGGTGACACAGTCAAGTAAAATGTTTTATTAGAAATATATGAAATTCAGGGCACCTGGGTGGCTCAGTCCATTAAGCGTCTGCCTTTGGCTCAGGTCGTGATCCCAGGATCCTGGGATCAAGCCCCCCATCTGGCTCCCTGCTCAGTGGGGAGCTGTTTCTCCCTCTCCCTCTGCCTGCTGTTCCCCCTGCTTGTGGGTGCTCTCTCTCTCTCAAATAAATAAAATCTTTAAAAAAAGAAATATATGAAATTCATATCTTTTTTCAAAGGGTTGAAAAAAACCTATTTTCTTCTTACATTCTTTTTTTTTAAAATAAAGTCTTAACCTTTCATAATCAACAGAAAATAGATTGACCTCAGATTTATGTCCAGAGTCTCTATCTCCACTTGGTGTTCAATTAATAATGGAACAAAACTGACCAGTCAGCCTCCCTCAAATTACATGCATACTTCATCCTTCTGTTATTTTTGACAAAAACAAAAGGTAGTGTTTTAATTATTCTGTGCACATTTTTAGTGTGCACAAACTTAATTAAATTAATAGAATTTGAACTCCAGTTTGAACTCTTTGGAATCATTTACTACAGTTGTTGAAATCTTTTTAAGTTAGAACTAATTTGCAAAACTTTCCTTTTCACTTTCAATTTTAGTGACAGATCATCAAAATGCTTTGCATTTTCTCTTACCTTAAAAGATATAGAACTAAACACAGGAAATTACAGGATGATTTTCACTAGTAACATTTCTCCAAAAATTAGCCTAAATTTTAAGCTAACGTTAAATCTGATTAGAAAACAGATTAAATGAATACCCTTAGAAAAATCAATATAAACTTAATTCTTTTTGTGAATACATGAATGAGAGATATATGTATATTTGTCTGACTTTAGTAAAATCAAATCATTTAAAATGTATTTTCTATTTAAAATAATGATTACATGGTTATATTTTGAAAAATATATAATTTTTTTCCTGAAGTGCCAATATGCAATTTTATATAGTTTTCCTATCCCAATTTATACTGATACATGTGAGTAAAATTTATTATTATGCTATCTTTAAAATGATTCTAGATACCATATTTTTAAAACAAATATAAAGAAGTATCTACTATGATTCCATCAACATAATACTCTCTAAAGCTTAAAGTAATATTTGAATAGATTTATTCTCAGAATTTTGTGTAAAAGCAAATATTTTCCAAATCATCTGAAATTCAGGGTCACTGTTTTTCAGTTTTTTGAAAGATTTTATTTATTTATTTATTTGAGAGAGAGAGAGAGTGGGAGCAAAGGGAGAGGGAAAAGCAGACTCCCCACTGAGCAGGGAGCCTGACATGGGGCTTGATCCCAGGACCCTGAGATCATGACCTGAGCCAAAGGCAGACTCTTTTTTTTTTTTTTTTTAAGATTTTATTTATTTTCTTGAAAGAGAGAGAGAGAGCACAAACAGGGGGAGCGGTAGGCAGAGGGAGAGTGAGAAGCAGGCTCCCCGCAGAGCAGGGAGCCCGATGTGGGACTTGATCCCAGGACCCTGGGATCATGACCTGAGCCGAAGGCAGACGTTTAACTGACTGAGCCACCCAGGCGCCCCCGGGGTCACTGAGAAAACACATAGTATGAAATACCATTTTCAGGGAGGAGTGGGAGGTAAGAGAAATGTATTTTATATAACTATGTAAGAAATATTCTATTAGGTAATCTCCATCTAAAGTTTATTCTTTTTCATAATCACCAATAACAATTGAGTTCTCATTGTTCCCTAACCCCCCACTGTACTCTTCTTGTTCCTCTGCCTGCTTTTATATGTATAATTTAATGTCATTTAAAATAAAATCTGACATAAAACTTACCCTAATATCCCCAATCTGAAATGAATGGTTTATCCTCTATCATGAAACTTGTCATGAAACTTTTTAACCATGAAACTTGTCACATACTGTCTTTGCATTGGGTTATTTTGGTATATGTTTTATCCAAGGGAATTTTGTGTTTCTCCATTAGCAATGTTAATATTTTCATGATAATAAGCAGCAGCATACCATTTAATTCGGTATCTGAATAGCTGAGACCTGCAGGCTTCTATGAAGTCACTCCAGTAACAGTATTTTACAAATCTTGGCTTTAGACTATACGTTATTTCAATATTATTTCAGTGTTACTTGCATAATTATACTTTGCAAAAGACATATTTACAAGCAACAAACTATTATAATATTAAACACAAAGACACTTAAAGGGAGTACTTACCTATCCAACCCCAGGGCAATGAAGATATTCTTAACCATAACAATCCAGAAGCTAGAAGAGAAAAAAAAAGTTCTTGACTATAAAGTTTTCCATAACAGAAGATAACAAAAATCAATAAGCAAATAATTCAGTTAAAAAATTGAGTGCCAGTGGCAGATGAATGAAAGCTATACCAAAAAAAAATGAAATATTCACCAAAAAGAAAAACTGTAAAAGGAAAAATAAGAAAATACACAGAAAATTCATTAAACAGTTCAAATTGCTAACTCATCAAAATATATTCAAAGTCACAAATGGTCATAGAAATAAAATGAGAGAGTCATATCTACCACACTGGAAGTAAAATAGAAAAAGATAACTTAGTGTGGGAATGAAGGAACGTGGACTCTGTGACCTGTTGCTGGTGAACACGTGAATTGTTGTTATATGTTTGCAAAAACAATCTGGCAATATCTTTTAAAATACAATAAACCACACCCATATACTTATACACCATGAACCCATTATTGGGAATATATTCATAGAAGTCAAGGATGCAAGTATATATTTACAATGATGCTTAATATCTGTTTTGGAATAATGATTTAAAAAAGAGAATGAAAATAAATGCCATTACTACAGGAATGGGTGACTGTATATTTGTACAAACACACTGTACACTGTAACTCTTATATTAAAACTCAAATAGTTGACTTGTAGGGTGAGGAATGGCTGAGTCAGAAAAATAAGATGAATAATCTAACCAATGTTGGGAATATTTTTGTAAAACTAATGATGATGAAATTCCTATGTATGTCTGTTTGTGTGCAGGTTGAAAACAGAAGATACTCTGGATTCTACTTAGGAAGTGTTACAATAAATGCAGTTACGCAGCTTATATAATCAGAGAAGCTGCTATTAACTTTATGATCCTGAATTCCCAAGCTGGTGGGTCACAAAGGCTTAGGTGTAAGCAGCTGTACATTTTATACCTTTCTGTAGGTCCTCCTACACCTGCAGCCAAAGAAAAATGGCCATTCCCTTTCTTCAATCTTCAAAATATCATGCAAGAACCTCTTATTGTTAGTTTTCTATCCAGAACCCATATGATAAATGTGGATTTCAGCTTCTCCCCTGGATCAAGAGTTATATGTGCATAGATTTGGCAGAGAAGGATAAACACCAGCCCTATGGGGAGTGGGATTGGGTGGGATGAGCAGGAATGGTAAAGAGGGAGTCAACAAAAGAGGAGGAAATGGAAAACAATAATATTAGGAAAATATTTGCTCTAAAAAATCCAGTATATAGTTACATAATATAACCCCATTTACCTAAAATTATTTATACACATATGTGTATACACACACAAACATTTTTTTAAAGATTTATTTATTTTAGAGAGAGAGAAAGAGAGAGAGAGTGTGAGTCGGGGGAGGAACAGATGGAGAGAGAATCTCAAGCAGACTCCCTGCTGAGTGGGGAGCCTGACGCAGGGCTTGATCTCATGAGCCATGAGATCATGACCTGAGCTGAAACCAAGAGTTGGACGCTTAACAGACTAAACCATCCAGGTGCCCCCAAACACACATATTATACACAAAATGTATGTATTTAGACATATATTTATTTGATAAATTTAATATATTTATTTTCTAATCAATAGAATTAGACCGAGTTCCAAGTATATACTGTCCGGTGAAGCAAATGAATTACAGAATAATGTCTAGAGTAGATTTTATTTTACAGAAAGAGATATTTTGAAAAATAAAACTTGTTTGTTATATGTTGTGGCTGTGTGTGTGTATATATATATATACACACATATATACATATCATATGAAGCAGGCAGTATTGGTATTAGGTGTCAAAGGAAATTCCATAAATCTTATAACTTTCAAACAGACACATAATACAAAGGCTCTGCCTACATCAGTCACTTCCCTTGATTAAGTTTCTATTAAGTTCTGGTCACCACTAGTCTAGAAAAAAATACTCATTTGCCCTAAGGTAAACACGTAAGTTTTCTGTACATATATACACTTAAAATTTCATGGAAAATTAGTAATTCTGACAGCCAAGGGTGAAAAGAAACAGATGATTTTACTAACAGCTCGGCTGGATTTATTTCGACTTGAAAATTGACAAGAGAATGCCTGTTAAACTGATGAAGGTTAAGCATGGAGTCAGGTTTCTTTAAGTGCTAATAACAAAAACAAAATATAGATGGATCTCAGGAACAAATCACCAAGACAGTCATTACTATTCACTCCAGTCTCCAAGAAAAAGGGATGTAAAGAAGTTTCTGCAATTAAGCCAGCCCTGGTAGCACATTCGTGAGTAGGTTTTATCCAGGGGAAAGTCACAAAAGAACTAGCATTGAGTACAGTTAGATATGGCACTGAATGGAGTTGTGGTTAAAAATGATGACTTGTTTTTGTAGCCTACATACGTGTATTCATACATACACACACATAAATATAAATCTCTTGTATTGTTATAATTGCTATGGTCACTTTAGGTCAGCCATTACATACATATAGATGTCTGTGTGTGTCTGTGTGTCTGCATATGTATGTGAATCCATTTGTCTTTTATATTAAGGTAATTTCAAAAACAACCATGGAATAACATTTTTACAGTATTAGTATTTTACATAACTGGTGAAATAAAAATCTTCCCCATTTCAGTTTCTATCTGAATTACCTAGTAATGCATCAGAAACTTACTTTGCAAATTTTATTATTTTATTATTTTTCACGTATATGTAATCTATTGTAAAGTGTTGGCTCAATGAAATAGTAATGACTAAGTAAATAGTTATTGTAATTAACAAGAAATAATTATCATTTAGAAATTTAAGAAATATAAAATGATATTAAGAATAAAAATCTGGGAGCTCCTGGGTGACTCAGTGGGTTAAGCATCTGACTCTTGACTTTGGCTAAGGTCATGATCTCAGGGTCGTGAGATCCAGCCCTGCACTGGGCTCCACGCTGGACATGGAGCCTGCTTGAGATTCTCTCCCTCCCTCTCCCTCTGCCCCTCAGTGCACCCTGCCTGCTTGCACTCTCTCTCTCTCAAAAAAACAAATAAATAAAAATCTGAAGAATTTAAGAAATGCAACTTTTTTACATATCTACAGGAAAGAGTAAAGGAAAAAAAAATACAACTAGTCACAACCCAAAACCCGGGTGAGAGAAGCACACTTAGGTTTCTGTTGTTGATTAAAATTATGTTAACTGCTATTAAGGTGCCAGTATTTTATATATGAAATGAAGATTAAAATATCTAGATAAGGCACTTCATGCACAGGAGTTATAAAATAGAGCTCATCTCAATATTTTTATGCTAATTTGAGTTCAGATAGAGTTCAAAAGAAAGTGATTTATGATCATGAAAGGATATTTGCCTCAGAAAGATTTTAAATAAGTTTTCTAGCCCAGGGAACTGCTGTTTATTAGATTAATGGTGAGTTTTGTGACACTGAGTAAGCAAGCAGGTGGACGTTTACTTTTCTTGTCGACATTTTAAAAAATGATAGTTCCTCGTGAAACTATTGAAAAATGACTACTGAAACCAAGATATAAAGCCATCTATATTCTTTTGTTAGTTTCTCTTATTATAGTCACTGGCTCTCTTTCTATCTGCTTTTCTGCATCTCAAAATACTATCAGCATTCATGATTTATTAATAATTCCTGGTTATTACAAAGCTCTAAAATAAATTTAGCCATTAATGTAGATATTAATGTATTATACACTGATTAATATTTCAAACTTGGCGTGTCTTTCTGACATGATCTGAGAGATACGGTCTCACAGAAAACCTCAGGAATAGAAAACTCATCATTGTTGACCCACCTCAAAAAAGGTGGGGGGAGGAATGATAAAGTCGAAGAAAATAGGTATAATAATTGTCCTTCCTAAGACTTTCAGAGAAATGAAGGCATCAGCAAGGAAACAGATCTGGAGAAATGGCTAAGCGTAAAAAATTATTAATACTATTAATATTTTAAATAAAATAAATTAGTAAGGATAAGGATATTTTCTAGGCAACACCCATCCCTAAGGCACATGAAGGTATTGCTTCACACTGAAATAATGCACAAATACATCTTAATAAAAACAAATTATACACTGAATTTGATGAAGTATACTTGTTTTAATATGTATTTCTATATTTATGGAGAAGACCTACAGAAATTTGTATTTCTATCGGAAAAAGCTGAATAGATTTCAGTATGAAATGTAGAAAGCTGGCAAGTTTTTCCAGTAAATATTCTAACATCTTTTCCCATGATAAACAGCTCCTTTCACTGGACATTTCTTCATTTGATTCTATCCCAGTATCTCCAGAGATTTTGGCTTCCTTTTATCCCAAATATATTCTAATTTAAAATAAGGTAAATCATGTAAAATAAGGCCACTGGGGAAGTTGTTTTCAGTGATCTTATGTGCAATCCAGGTTGCAGAGCTGAGTGGACTCTCTCACATCCTCCAATAGCATTCCTCATACTTTTATAACTGACCAAATTCAAATCAACTAAACAGTCCTCAGTGAATGACTATAGAGGGAGGAGAGGAAGGTTAAGATGTAGGAAATAAGGAAATCAATTAATTGACATTTTGATTGTAGATTTGGAAACCATATAGAACTCCAAAAAGGGGCACCTGGGTGGCTCAGTCAGTTAAGCGTCTGTCTTTGGCTCAGGTCATGGTCCTGGGGTCCTGGAATTGAGCCCCACATCGGGCTCCCTGCTCACCCTGCTTCTCCCTCTCCCTCTACTGCTCCCCCTGTTTGTGCTCCCTCTCTCTCTCTCTCTTTCTGTCAAATAAATTTAAAAAACTTAAAAAAAAACAAAAACTCCAAACATTTTTTTTGAATAGTAATACATAAACATTTTCACTTCAGAATTAGAGAGCTTAAAACAGACAACACAAAGCAATAAATTTTGCTGGTAAAGTTGATACAATATGTTTTCTCCCATTTAAGCTGCAAATATTAACTCCTAGGCTAATTTTATAGGGTTAAAAAACATAAGTGTAGTATTTTACAGTTTATCCCTTTTTCATTGCATCCTAAAATGAATTCTGAAAACTCACTACACATTCTAATTTTCTTAACTCCAATTTTATTTAAAGTTACCATTCTCATTTCTAGTACAATAGACAAATACTAACAGATGTAGTTGAAGAGTTCAAGATCCAGGAACAAAAAATAAATATAAAGGATTAGATGAAAGTGTTTGAGAAAAGTATCTCGAAAATGAGAAAAATAAGGAGCCCTACTTTATTCCTTCTTTTAAAAATAGAACCAAATGGATCAAAGCATTAACATAAGTAATCAAAAAATTACAATAAAAAAGGGAAGTTAAAAAAATAATAGTCTTTGGGTTAAGAGAGCCTTTCTAAACTACTCATAAAAACAAAGCCATAAGCCATTAAAGAAATGCACACAGATGCACTGTGTAAGCAGAAAAAAATTCATACACAAAAATGCAAGAGACAAACTAATAAATGTATTCAAAATACATGTGACTGGAGAAATGTGAGAATGATCGATAATTGGCTATAGGCCTGATTAAATGCAAATCATGGAAAAAGTCCCTCCCAATTTATTCACAAAATAGTGAATAAAAATTCCTTCTTTTTGATATATCTTTACCTAAATCCAATTACAGAAGATATATTCAGTTGTTGTTTTTTTTGTGCTGGTATCATTTATTTAAGAGATAGTTTTTCACCATGAAAAACTATTACAGAACTTATTTCACTATAGAACTTATTGTAGACCTTTTATTTGTTTTGTTTTGTTTTTTTAAATTTTATTTTTATTATGTTATGTAAGTCACCATACAATACATCATTAGTTTTTGATGTGGTGATCCATGATTCATTGTTTGAGTATAACACCCAGTGCTCCATGCAGTACGTGCCCTCCTTAATTTAAACCATCACCAGGCTAACCCATCCCCCCAACCACCTCCCCTCTAAAACCCTGTTTGTTTCTCAGAGTCCATAGTCTCTCAAGGTTCATCTCTCCCTCCAATTTCCCCCCTTCATTTTTCCCTTCCTTCTCCTAATGTCCTCCATGCTATTCCTTATGTTCCACAAATAAGTGAAACCATATGATAATTGACTTTCTCTGCTTGACTTATTTCACTTAGCATAATCTCCTCCAGTCCCATCCATGTTGATGTAAAAGTTGGGTATTCATCCTTTCTGATGGCTGAGTAATATTCCATTGTATATATGGACCACATCTTTATCCATTCGTCTGTTGAAGGGCATCTCGACTCTTTCCACAGTTTGGCTATTGCGGACATTGTTGCTATGAACACTGGGGTGCATTTGGCCCTTCTTTTCACTACATCTATGTCTTCAGGGTAAATACCCAGGAGTGCAATTGCTGGGACATAGGGTAGCTCTATTTTTAATTTTTTGAGGCACCTCCACACTGTTTTCCAAAGTGGCTGTACCAACTTGCATTCCCACCAACAGTTAAGAGGGTTCCCCTTTCTCCACAACCTCTCCAACATTTGTTGTTTCTTGCCTTGTCAATTTTTGCCATTCTAACTGGTGTAAGGTGGTATCTCAATGGTTTTGATTTAAATTTCCCTGATGCCTAATGATGATGAACATTTTTTCATGTGTCTGTTAGCCACTTGTATGTCTTCTTCAGAGAAGTGCCTGTTCATGTCTTCTGCCCATTTTTTGACTTATTTGTTTTTTTGGTGTTGAGTTTGAGAAGTTCTTTATAGATCTTGGATACCAGCCCTTTATCTGTAGTGCCATTTGCAAATATCTTCTCCCATTCTGTGGGTTGCCTCTTTGTTTTGTTGACTGTTTCCTTTGCTGGGACAGAAGCTTTTTATCTCAATGAAGTCCCAAAAGCTCATTTTTGCTTTTGTTTCACTTAGCCTTTGGAGATGTATCTTGAAAGAAGTTGCTGTGGGTGATGTCAAAGAGGTTACTGCCTATGTTCTCCTCCAGGATTTTGATGGATTCCTGTCTCACATTGAGGTCTTTCATCCATTTTTAGTTTATCTTTGTGTATGGTGTTAGAGAATGGTCTAGTTTCATTCTTCTGCATGTGGCTGTCCAATTTTCCCAGCATCATTTATCGAAGAGACTGTCTTTTCTCCATTGCATATTTTTTTCCTGCTTTGTCGAAGATTATTTGACCATAGAGTTGAAGGTCCATATTTGGGCTCTCTATTCTGTTCCATTGGTCGATATGTCTGTTTTTGTGCCAGTACCAGGCTGACTTGGTGATCACTGCTTTCTAATAAAGCTTGAAATCGGGCAACGTGATGCCCCCAGCTTTGTTTTTCTTTTTCAACATTTCCTTGGTGATTTGGGGTCTTTTCTAATTCCATACAAATTTTAGGATTGGTTGTTCCAGCACTTTGAAAAATGTCATTGGAGTTTTGATCAGGATGGCATTGAAGGTATAGATTGCTCTGGGTAGCATAGACATTTTAACAGTGTTTATTCTTCCAATCCATGAGCATGGAATATTTTTCCATCTTTTTGTGTCTTCTTCAATTTCTTTCATGAGTGTTCTATAGTTCCTAGAGTACAGATCCTTTACCTCTTTGGTTAGATTTATTCCGAGGTATCTTATGGTTTTGGTGCTATTGTAAATGGAATTGTTTCTCTGATTTCTCTTTCTACAGTTGCATTGTTAGTGTATAAGAAAGCACTGATTTCTGTGCATTGATTTTGTATCCTGCTACTATACTGAATTGCTGTATGAGTTCTAGTAATTTGGGGGTGGAGTCTTTTGGGTTTTCCACATAAAGTATCATGTCATCTGTGAAGAGAGAGAGTTTGACTTCTTTGCCAGTTTGAATATTTTTTATTTCTTTTTGTTGTCTGATTGCTGTTGCTAGAACTTCTAGTACTATGTTGAACAATAGTGGTGAGAGTGGGCATCCTTGTCGTGTTCCTGATCTTAAGGGAAAGGCTCTCAGCTTTTCCCTATTGAGAATGATATTCGCTGTGGGTTTTTCATAAATGGATTTTATGATATTGAGGAATGTTCCCTCTATCCTTATACTCTGAAGAGTTTTAATCAGGAAAGGATGCTGTATTTTGTCAGATGCTTTTTCTGCATCAATTGAGAGTACCATATGGTTCTTCTCTCTCTCTTATTAATGTGTTCTATCACATTCATTTGTGAATATTGAACCAAGCTTGCATCCCGGGGATAAATCCCACTTGGTCATGGTGGATGATCCTTTTCATGTACTTTTGGAGCCTATTAGCTAGGATTTTGTTGAGAATTTTGAAATTCCTTTTCATGAGGGATATCGGTCTGAAATTCTCCTTTTTGATGGGGTCTTTGCCTGGTTTAGGGATTAAGGTAATGCTGGCCTCATAGAAAGAGTCTGGAAGCTTTCCTTCTGTTTCTATTTTTTGAAACAGTTTCAGGAGAATAGGTATTATTTCTTCTTTGAATGTTTGGTAGAATTCCCCAGGGAATCCATCAGGCCCTGGACTGTTGTTTTTTGGGAGGTTTTTGAGCACTGCTTCAGGCTTGTTACTGGTTATTGGTCTATTCAGGTGGTCAGTTTCTTCCTGTTTCAGTCTTAGTAGTTTATAGGTTTCCAGGAAGGCATCCATTTCTTACAGGTTGCTTAATTTATTGGCATATGGTTGTTGATAATAATTTCTAATAATTGTTTCTATTTCGTTGGTATTAGTCGTGATCTCTCCCCTTTCATTCAGAATTTTATTAATTTGGGTCCTTTCTCTTTTCTTTTGGATAAGTCTAGCCAGTGGTTTATCGATCTTATTAATTCTTTCAAAGAACCAGCTTCTGGTTTCATTAATCTGATCTACTGTGTTTCTGGTTTCTAATTCATTGATCTCTGCTCTAATCTTAATTATTTCTCTTCTAATGCATGGCTTAGGCATTGTCTGTTGCTTTTTCTCTAGTTCTTTAAGGTGTAGACTTAGTTGGTGAATTCGGGATTTTTCTATTTTTTTGAGTGAGGCTTGGATGACTATGTATTTCCCCCTTAGGACCACCTTTGCAGTATCCCATAGGTTTTGGACTGATGTGTTTTCGTTCTCATTGGTTTCCATGAATTATTTAAGTTCTTCTTTGATTTCCGGGTTGACCCCAACATTCTTGAGCAGAGTGGTCTTAGGTTCCAAGTGTTTGAATTTCTGCCAATTTTTTTCTTATGATTGAGTTCCAGTTTTAAAGCATTATGGTTTGAGAATATGCAGGGAATAATCTCAATCTTTTGATATCAGTTGAGACCTGATTTGTGACCC
Organism: Neomonachus schauinslandi; assembly: GCF_002201575.2. NCBI lineage: Eukaryota > Metazoa > Chordata > Mammalia > Carnivora > Phocidae > Neomonachus > Neomonachus schauinslandi. The sequence goes on along the minus strand of NC_058405.1, from coordinate 26,862,103 downwards.
AGTATGTGGTCTGTTCTGGAGAAGGTTCCATGTGCACTCAAGAAGAATGAGTATTCTGTTGTTTTAGGGTGGAATGTTCTGTATATATCTATGAGGTCCATCTGGTCCAGTGTGTCATTCAAAGCTCTTGTTTCTTTGTTGATTTTCTGCTTAGATGATCTGTCTATTGCTCAAAGTGGAGTACTGAGGTCTCCTACAAAATATGACTATTTTGGTTAACAGGTGGCTCATGTGGATGGCTGCTCCCATGTTGGGGGCATAGATATTTACAACTGTTGGATCTTCTATTTGGACAGACCCTTTAAGAATGATACAGTGTCCTTCTGTGTCTCTAACTACAGTCTTTAGTTTAAAATCTCATTTGTCTGATATAAGAATTGCTACCCCAGCTTTCTTTTGAGGTCCAATGGCCTGGAAGATGGATCTCCATCCCTTCACTTTTAGTCTGGATGTATCTTTAGGTTCAAAATGAGTCTCTTGTAGACAGCATATGGATGGGTCCTGTCTTTTTATCCAATCTGCAACCCTGTGCCATTTTATGGGAGCATTTAGGCTGCTCACAGTGAGAGTGATTATTGAAAGATATGAATTTATTGTTATCATGTTGCCTGTGAAGACCTTGTTTTTATAAATTGTCTCTGTAAATTTATTCTCTATTTCACTCTTGGAGTCTTTCTCCTTTTATAGAACCCCCCTTAATATTTCTTGCAGGGCCAGCTTAGTGGTCATATATTCTTTCAGTTTCTGCCAGTCTTGGAAGCTCTGCATCTCTCCATCCATTCTAAATGAAAGCCTTGCTGGATAAAGTATTCTTGGCTGCATGTTCTTTTCATTTAGTACCCTGAATATGTCTTGCCAGGCCTTCCTGGCTTGCCAGGTCTCTGTGGATAGGTTTGACATTATTCTGATGTTCCTCCCTCTGTACGTAAGGAATCTCTTCTCCCTAACTGCCTTAAGATGGTTTCCTTGGTTCTAAGATTTGCGAGTTTTACTATTACATGCCAGGGTGTTGGCCTATTTTCCTTGATCTTGGGAGGGGTCCTCTCTGCCTCTAGGACTCGAATGTTGGTTTCATTCCCCAGATTAGGGAAGTTCTCAGCTATGATTTGCTCAAATATATCTTCTAGTCCTCTCTCCCTCTCCACCACCTCAGGGCTTCCAATAATTCTGACATTGGAACATTTCATGGTGTCACTTATTTCTCTGATTCTCTTTTCATGGATTCTGAGTTGTTTTTCCCTGGCCTCTTTTCCCTTTTTATCTGTTAAATTGTCTTCCAGGTTACTAATTCATTCTTCTGCCTCGCTTACCCTAGCTGTTAGACTATCTAGATTAGATTGGATCTCATTGACAGCATTTTTAAATTCTGCCAATCCAGCTTTCATTTCTGCCCTTAGAGACTCTATGTTGCCATTAATTGATTTCTCCATTCTAGCTACTGTCTTCACAATTGCTAGCCTGAATTCCATCTCCGACATCTTGATTATATCTGAATCCATTTGTAAATCTGTGGCATAAGTCATAATCTCTGTGTCTTTCCTATTTTGGGGGTTCCTCCCCCTAGTCATTCTGTTGATGGGTGTTTGAGGGAATGTATAGAGTCCAAATTATTGACCACAACCCAAGCAAGAAACATCTGTTTTCTAGGGACCTTAGGGTTGCCGGCCTCTTGTTCTCCCAGCCTGTCTTCTGGGGGAGGGGCCTGCAGTGCTGTTACTCAGGCAAACTTGTTTGGGCAGAGTTGTCCTGGCTCCAGTGGGGGGGGGGGGAATGGGCTCAGTGAAAACCGGGTTTTGGGGGCTTTTGTTCTCTGGCAGGTCTCCCTGGCAGCTTTCTGCATCTCTTCCAAGAGTCAGAGCAGAAGAGACCATTTCCAACCCTCTGTCTCAGAGCAGAGAGATCGCAGTCTGTTCTTCAGTGAGCTCTCCAGGCCACACTACTCCATTTCTGTCTGTGCTGCTATAAACTGCAGTCCTGGGTTGTGCGCCCCTCAGCAGCACTCGCTCCCAGTCCTCACCTCCAGGTCAGGGCTCATCTCTGCCTTTTGTGCTTCTAAAACTGCCAGCCACCCCCAGTTTGTAGGTGCAGCCCCACTGCTCTGGGTTTCCGTCCAGGGGGATACCCTAAAGTCCTTTCTCTGCCACTACCGGTCTGCGAATCTGTACCCTGTCCCCAGCATGGGAGGCTATCGCTCACCTGCAGTGTAGGATCCCGAGGGCTCTGCTTCCTCCCCCTGCTGTTTATCCTCCGATATCTGCCTGCAGAATCACAGCTCCCCGCTTCGTACCTTGGAACCAACTGCCTGCGATATTCTGTTTGTAGAGATCCAGATATTCTTACATCTCAGGCTGATTTCGTGGGTGTTCAGAGTGGTTTGGTAGATATCCAGCTCAATTCCAGGGACCAGTTGGAATACGGTACTCTACTCCTCCCCATCTTTTCCCCCACATATATTCAGTTTTATATATTCATAAGTTAATTCCTTTTTCATATTATACTGTGTTTACTATTAATTCATTTATTCACTCAACAAATGTCAATGAGCTCCTAAGTGCACCAGACACTGTTCTGACAATTAGAACACTACAGTAAACAAAATACAGTTCCTGCTCTCAGAGCTTACATTCTAATAGAAATAAAAACAAAGTCTACAGACAAAAATAAATAAAATGCCAGAGAATTATGAGTGCTTCACAGCATTTACACCAATAAAGGTAATAAGAACATTAAATAAACTGGAAATCATGGCAGGAAGCTTGTTTTGGATAAAACAGGTGGAGAAAACATCTCTAAGGGGTTGACTTACGGATGAGAGATGTGAATAATGTGAAAAGCTGTATCATAAAATATCTGAGAGAAGTACGTCTCAGCATTAGGAAACCACAAGTAGGAAGTCTCTAAACTGTATGTTTGTTGGTAAACTGAAAGAGAAATGAAGATGTTGATGAGATTATAGCAGGAGGCAAATCCTATAAGGGTTTTAGGGATTATTTTTTAGTTTGTCAACAAATGCTGAAGTGTGTGTGTGTGTGTGTGTGTGTGTGTGTGTGTGTACATGCGTGCATGTGTGTTTGGAAATGAGAGGATAGTAGGGAGGAAGAGAAGGACTTGTACTCAAATGAATTTTTAAAATATGTATCCAGTTTACCTAGTTCCAAAAACTCCTTTGAGAATAATTCAAAACTTAATATATTTAATTGATATTGCTGGTGATCTTCAGGTCTGATTTATGTAGAAGAACAAAAAAATATGCATAAAGTATTTGCAAATATTGTATTTTATCTGCTCTCAATTTGATAATTTTGCTTTTGAAACTGTACTTTCATCACTGTTTTCCTCATAATACTGAATTTTAATCATAATCCATTACTTTTAATGGCATGGGTATTTTATTATTACTCCAAACATAAAGTGAAGAAAATATGTATTTTACAATAAAAATATAAATAAAAAGAACAAATGTGGGGCTCCTGGGTGGCTCAGTCAGTTAAGAGTCTGCCTTCAGCTCAAGTCATGATCTCATGGTCCTGGGATGGAGTCAGATGCCATGCTCAGTGGGTAGTCTACTCCTCCCTGTCCCTCTGCCCCTCCCCCACTTGTGTTTGCCTGCACATGCTCTCTCTCAAATAAATAAATAACATCTTTTTTAAAAAAAGAATAACTGTACATCTAGGACAATGATCTTTGAATTTCACATATTTATACTACTTTGAAGTACAATTACTCACATACTTGTAAAGTTCTATGAAATCTTCCATCCTAGAGTCTTGACATAATATAGAAATTAACCTTTTGAGAATGCATAAGTTCATTACAGAACAATATTTTCTAATGTCACATTAGTCTCACTTTCTTAATCAACCTATGGAACTAAAGTGCTTTCTATATCATCTATTTTGAATTATTATTGAAAGTAAGATTTTTTTCTTTCAAAGTAGACAATAAATTTGACATACATAACAGAAAATTATAACTATTTCCCTTTTAATAGTAAGATATATCAAATTAAGTTAACCTAAAGTGTTTCCAAACACATCCAGAACTTAAAAACTGACAATTTTTCAGAATAATTTGACAAAATATATATGAAAACAAATTGCAAAACTATGGACACTGAAATTAGGTGCAAATATTATCACTTCTCACTTCTTTTTTTCTCTCAAAGTAAACTGATTTTATCACTTTTTGACAGATAAAAAGCCTAGTATGTCTCTCCTCTAATTCTGTATTGTCTCCTTCAAGAATTCAGAATTGTTGGGTACCTTATGTATTGTTAAGTAGTGAATAAGTACAAATAACACAACCTAGCTGTTTCTTGCTGCTGCTAGCCTAGGTCTGCAGTTAAGGAGTGGTCTCACAAGGTCCATTGGCACATGCTAAGCTGTGCTCTCCTGACTAGAATGCAGAGTTCCAGGGGTCTTGGGTCTTTAAAAGAAGATGGGAAGCCACACTCAATTCTCAGCATGGCAGTAGGAGCTCTGCTTGAATTCCAAGGAAAACCCTATTACTCATCACTTCTAGTACTATGCATAGCATTCAATGAGGCATCAGCGAGCTTAGAACTGACCAAGTAGGCCTCAATGTTCCACTCAGCCTGACTAAACTTTAGACAGATTTCTTCCTTTTCTTTAAGATACAAATTTATTTTTTTCAATTTTTTATTTAAATTCCAGTAAATTAACATGCATCATAATACTGGTTTCTAGTGTAGAATTTAGTGACTCATCATTTACATACAATACCCAGTGATCATTGTAAGTGCCCTCCTTAATGCCCATCACCTATTTAACCCATTTCCCCCCCCCACCTACCTCCCCTCCAGTAACCATCAGATAGATTTCTTCTTGATTCTAGGTCCTTGACTTGTCTTTTCTTAGAGCCTTTGAAGTGTAAGTTTCTCCCACCCTCTTGTTAGTTTTTCAACCCAGAGCACATAGGAGCCATCCCTTTGAAATGTAATCATCAAGAAAGATAGTACCCCTCTCAGTTTCTGTGGAAGGTGGGAGCCTAACATCAATAAGCAATAGTTAGCAAACACAGATGGCTTCATCACACTGACCAACCTCCAGGCTAATGCCCTCTACTAATTTTCAATTGGCCCACCCTAGTGCTTGAAAATTTTTTCTGCCCTTTGTTTCAACAGCACTTGAGATCAGTTTATCTCATTCTATTGCAATAGTTTTGAATAAAATCTTTGTTGCCTGTTTGACTCCATCCAATACAATTTCTCATTGACAGTACACAATATTCCAATCCCCTTTTAATTCTTTTTTCTTCCTGGTATCAATTCAAATAGTTTTTCTCTTTGACTGGCAGTATACAAAATGTCTCTAAGCTTCTTTCCAGGAATACGAAACCCTCATCCCTGCTGTGCCTACACATGCCCCTTCATAGGCAGAGCTTCCGTGATTATAACCAGAGAGTCAGGAAATCCAGAACTCCTATACCAGTAGTCTGAATGATCTGTAGTGATTTAATGTGATATCTGAGTTCTGGGACAACAAATTTTAAAATACGGCCACTCTTAATCTTAGGAAACAAACTGAGGGTTGCTGGAAGGGAGGAGGGTGAGGGTATGGGGTCACTGGGTGATGGACATCGGGGAGTGTATGTGTTGTAAAGAGCACTGGGTGTTATAGAAGACTGATGAATCACAGACCTGTACCCCTGAAACAAATAATACATTATATGTTAATTAATTGAATTTAAATTAAAAAATAAATTAAATTTAAAAAATAGTAAGATAAAATATGGCCATTCCAGAAAGCTAACACAAAATAACAACAAAAAAATAATTCATATACTCAATGAATTAAAATAGTATGCATGTTTTCCACTTAAAATATTGGTAGCATGTGGTCCTCCTTTTAATAAAACTGCAGAAGTATGATTCTTAGTAGTTAAGTATATTACTGTATGATTAATTGCTCAGGATATGTTTTCTGAAAAATTAATTTTGGCAAAATTCACGAAACATTTTAAGATTCTTGATGGAAATGGCTTTCCAGAAAAAAATATTAAATAACTCCTCTAGCTAAAAATGAAAGTATCTGTCATCTATAACCTCAGGAGCATTAAGCATTGTCACATACCAAATATCTGGACTTCTATTTCTGGAAGTATAAATAATGAAGTAGATATCCAAAAAAAACCTCCTGCAACAAAACAGCTAGAAAACTTGATTAAAATATGTAGCCTAACTTGTAAAAATACTGTCAGGAACTACACTGAAGAAAAGCTGAAAATCAGAACGGCAAGAGGGTAATGACCACCTTAAGCTGTCCTGAGGGAATCTTACCTGTCTTCAGAACCAAGGAGGTTTTATTTTATTGGGTCAGCAGGATAGGAAACAGGATCTTGGACAGGTCTCCGTGTGGAGAATTCAGGCCGAGACACTCCTCCCCATTTTGCACATAAGACTCGAACATAAAGAGCTATAACTTAGACGCTGAGTGGACCAGAAACAAATCTCCCCATTAACACAGGAAGAAATAAGGATGTTACTCTGACTTGGCTCAAGCTCTGCCTGTGTAAGATTCTACATAGGTAATTTATAAGCATAGACCTATCTTCAAAAGAACTTGAGTTTAAAATTCCTGAATGTCCCAGGAAAACACGGGCCATGGAAATTAATATTATATTCTGTCTAATAATAACTCTGAAGTGGCCCAAACTAGAAACTAAAATTACTTGGAGGGAACCATCCTATATCCAAGACAAACTTCATTCCCACAGATAATACTGATCATGATCTCACCAAATTTTATATTACATAAAGAAATAAGTAAACCTGAGTGAGAATCAGCAGAAAGAATAATGTGTTGTTTTAGGACCCCTGAAGCCCAAATAAGGTGTGCTAAGCTATAACTACAACAGAATCAAATAATATTTTAAAGGTAAACATTGGAAAGGAAGAAGATTCTATCAAAAATGCTAGAATGATTTATTTTATAAAAACATAATTTCTGAAAATCATAAATATACAAAGATTAGAACAAAAATTTAATTATATGGATTAAATGGGGATTTAAATTCTGCTAAAGGAAATACTGGTTAACTGGAAGATACATGGATTGATTAATTAAAAAATTGCACATGGAGAAAAAAATAATGAAAGTATAAAAGGAAATTTGAGATGCCTTGGGATAAAATTAGCAAATCCAACATATATCTAAAGGAGTTATCAGCAGAAGACAACAAGTGCTGGAATAAGAGGTAATGTGTAAGCATTTTTTTAAAAACATAACTAAATAATGTTGCCTCTGATTCAGGAAGCAAAACTGATAGCAAGTAGAATAGAAAAAAGTGGAAAGAAGGAGGGAAGGAAGGAAGAATTGGAAAACAAAAAAATACAATTAACTTTAAATTATGACAGGTTGATAGTTCACACCGGAAAAATATTGAGATCAAAAGACAATAAAGCAATACTCTCAATTTTTTGAAGGAAGTAACTATCAACCTATAAGGGACACTATGATAATCTACCCAGATCCCACATTAAGAATAAATGTCTTAAGTCACCCCCCCCGCAAGAAGCCTCCATACTATTTTCCACAGTAGTTGCACTAATTTACATTCCAACCAATAGTGCATGAGGGCTCCATTTTTTCCACATCCTCACCAACACATGTTATTTCTTGTCTTTGATATTAGCCATTCTGACTGGTGTGAAGTGATATCTCATTGTAGTTTTGATTTATATTTCCCTGATGATTTGTATTTCCCTGATGATAATGAGTATCTTTTCATGTGTCTGTTGGCCATCTGCATGTATTCTTTGGAAAAAATGTCTATTCAGGTCCTCTGCACATTTTTAAATCAGATTGTGGGTGGAAAACAGTATGGAAGTTTCTCAAAAATTTAAAAATAGAAAAACTGTATGATCCAGTAATTCCACTACTAGGTATTTAACCAAAGAAAATGAAAACTCTAACTGAAATAGATATATGTGCTCCTATGATGATTACAGCATTGTTTACAATAGCCAAGATATGGAAACAACCCAAGTGTCCATCTGTAGATGAATGGATAAAGAAGATGTGGTATATCTTCTTATATCATCATGGATGGACCAAGAAGGTATTATGCTAAGTAAAACAAGTCAGACAGAGGAAGATAAATATCGTATGATTTCACTTATACATGGAATCTAAAAAACAAAACAAACAAATCAAACAAACAGACTCTTAAATACAGAGAACAAACTGGTGGTTGCGAGAGGGGAAATAGATTGGAGGATGGGTAAAATAAAGAGATTAAGAGATACAATCTTCCACTTACAAAATAAATAAGTCACAGAAATGAGAAGTATGGTATTGGAAATATAGTCAATAATATTGTAATAACTTTGTATGGTGACTACACTTATCATGGTGAGCACTGAGTGATGTATAGAATTGTTGAATAATTATGTTGTACACCTGAAACTAATATAGCATTTTATGTTAACTATACTTCAATAATAATAAAAAAGAATGAATGATTTTTTATATCACCCACTGTAAGTGCTGCTAGCAGAGAGTTTGCAGCTATCAGCCTCCTCAGGAATCACCCTCTACTAAGGAGAGTGGCTTCCACCAAAATCACTCTCCCTTCCTGCGATATCCAAAGACTGATCCTTGAAGAGGAAGAAGACTCAGCTTTCTTGCCTTAACTCAGAATAACTCCAAAGGGCCATCCTAGCTTCAGAGCTCCAAGGGTTTGATGGAGGCTTTATTTAAAACTGTAGCTGACCCTAAATATATTCCTTTCCCTTCCTCTTTGTTCCTTAACACTCTCTTGCACAAAAATCTTGGTGTCTATATAGTACGCTACAGGGAACTCAATTAGTCACATAACCAGAAAGAAAATAAGCAAATGAATTACATTTCTCAATTAAGGACAAAAAGTTATAGACCAATAAACAAATAATAATAAACACACAAAATTTTCCATTGACAGATGGTAAGTTCTCAGCAAACAATGTCTAAAAACATTCTTTAGAAATTAAGAAAATAAACTCAAGATCAGAGCTTTAAGAAATAATTTTTTTAGAAGTAAATTTGAACCAGGAATTTGGTAATCAAAAGGATAATCATCAATGACTGCTGGCATAAACAAGAATAAAAATAATGAGTAATTTTGGTAGGTAACAAAACAGGTGGAATTAAAGTACTGGACAATAATATAATGTGTAATATGAGAGATTATAAAGGAAACACATTTTTTCCCTAAGATCTCTGCACTGCAATTAATAAGAATGGGAGCAGTACTAGCAAGATTTAATAATGATTTCAACAGACTATTACAATTTATATAAATGCATTTGGGAAATGTAACTAAATTAGGCAATATTCTAATTTAAAAAAACCTTTATCTAAACTGTTCCAAGAACAAATAGAAAACTAAATCAACTCATTACCACTCAGACAGTGGTATAACCTTGATTGAAAATAATTATACATTAGCCCAGTATTATAAATAATAGTGATGGAAAATTACTAAATAAGATATTTATCAACCAAAACCTACAATGCCCATTTTTTTGACATCATTGTTTAGCCCAGAAATGTAAAACATGTTAATATTAGTAAATACATTTCAGAATATTCGCAGATCATAAGGGAAATACTAATATTACATTAGATGTAGAAAAGCATTCCAACAAAAATTCAGTACAAATTTATGAATAACAAAACAATGACACAACACCACCTCTAAAAAAATCTTCAGTAAGATGCTACTACACAACCACTAGAATGTCTATAATCAAAAAGAGATAATAAAAAGTGTTTATGAGGCTATGGAGAAACTGAAGCCCTCACACATTGCTTGTGGAAATGCAAAATGATGCAGCCATTTTAAAAAACAGTTTGACAGTTTCTTAAAATGTTAAACATAAACTTAAAATACAATGTACCAATCTCACTCCTAGGAATCTGTTCAAAAGAAATGGAAGCATATGTCTACAAAAAGGCACAAATACACAGTTCACAGCAGCACTATTCATCATTTCAAAACAAATGAACAATTGTCCCACTAGTGAATGGATAAATAAAATGTGCCATATCCACATAATAGAATACTGTTCAACAATTCACAGTGATAAACTACTGATGCATGCTACAGATCAGATGATTTACAAAAACATGGTAGGTAAAAAAAAAAAAGTCAAAAACAAAAGATTACTTACTGTATGATTCTATTTATATGAAATTTCCAGAAAAGGCAAATTTTAGAAACATTTTGTATTTGCTTAGGGATTAGTGATAATGAGTATCTTTTCATGTGTCTATTGGCCATCTGCATGTATTCTTTGGAAAAAAATGTCTATTCAGGTCCTCTGCCCATTTTTTAATCAGATTGTGTGTGGAAAACAGTATGGAAGTTTCTCAAAAAATTAAAAATAAAATACTGTATGATCCAGCAATTCCACTTCTGGGCACTTAATTAAAGAAAATGAAAACAGAAACTAAAAAACTAACACATTTAAATTTTCTAAAAAAATTACTTCAGCATAAACAGTGTAAGTCTCTCCACATTAAGTGTTCTTACCAACTAAAAGGGGTTTATGAAGAAATTTTTGGGGGAGATATATCAATTGCCTTGACTGTGGTGATCGTGAGTCATTTAAAGGGTATAAAGTTTCAGTTATGCAAGATGAATAAGTTCTAGAGATCTGCTGTACAACATAGTGTCTATGGTTAACAACAAAACAGAATGCACTTCAAAATTCGTTAAGATGGTAAATTCATGTTAAGTGTTCTTACCATAAAAAGGGGGGTGGTGCTACAAGGAATCTTTGGGAAGTGCTGGATATGTCTATTACTTCCATTGTGGTGATGGGTCACAGGCATATGTCCAAACTCATCAAACTGTATGCAGTAAACATATACAATGTTTTTGTATATCAATTATACCTAAATAAAGCTGTTAAAAGTTGATTATAAGTTGACAGGTGCCTGGGTGGCTCAGATGGTTAAGCGTCTGCCTTTGGCTCAGGTCATGATCCCAGGGTCCTGGGATCGAGTCCCGCATCAGGCTCCCTGCTAAGCGGGGAGCCTGCTTCTCCCTCTGCTTCTCTCTCTCTCTCTCTGTCTCTCATGAATAAATAAATAAAATCTTTAAAAAAAAAAAGTTGATTATAAGTTGAAATAGTTCTATTTTTTCTTAATCATTAAAAAGGAAGTGAAAAAATAGTGTTATTATTTTTTTAAGATTTATTCATTTATTTCAGAGAGAGAGAGTGTGCATGTACACATGAGCAAATGGGGGAGGGGCAGAGGGAGAAAATCATCAAGCAGACTCCCTGCTGAGCATGGAGCCCAACGTAGGACTTGATCCCATGAGCCATGAGTTCATGACCTGAGCTGAAACCAAGGGTCAGACACTCAACCAACTGAGCCACCCAGGCTCCCCAGCAGTGTGGTTTTTCTAAAGAAGAATCATATGGAAACTGATGTTCCATTGGTTCCAAATTAGAAGACATTTTTCTTTCCTCTCGTCTTTTTTTCTCTTTTCCCTGTTACAGAAGGGATTTTCCCTATGTAAACCAACAGTCTATAGGGTTAGATACCATTGTGACAATGACCATGAAATCATCTTAGGTCAATCATATTTTACTGCAGACTTAGAAATTTAGGGATTATTCAATGCCAAAGTCCTTCAAAAGATACTGTAAACAAAATCTTTACCCTTCTTGGTAGAAAGATTAAGCAGAAATATCCCCAGAATCTGCTTGTTTGCCCTTCTGCATTTGTCTTCTTTATTCAGACCCTCATTATCTCATTACACCAGGCTTATAAATTGCTCTTCTTCCAGAAGTCTATCCTCCAGTTTTATCCATCCTCTTTACTTTTTGAGAAAAAATCATATCTATTCATGTTAATCCTCTGCGTAGAGGATTTGAACTTTAACTCTCCATAGCAAATATCCAAAATCATTAACAGGTCAGCCAGTACTATTCACAAACTGGTCCCAATCTAAATCAGCAAGTACTATGTGTCCTAATATTTTAAATGTCTTGATTTTCTTCAGAAATGTTATTTTGTGCTCTGTGTTTTGTATGAAGTATAGTTTTCTTTTCGTGTTATTTACAACCAAAAAAGAAAGACAAAACATAATAACCTTACCTGTTGTTTTAGTAACTGTGTCACATAATAGCATTTATTTTATATAACATTAATAGAACGAAGGGAAAAAACTCATTTGATTATACTAATAGATGCAAAAAAGCATTTTACAAAGTCCAAAATTCTTTCATGATGCAAAACACTCTCAACAAACCATGAATAGAAGGGAACTTACTCAACATGATAAAGATAATCCACCAAAACCCCATAGTTAACATCATACTTAAGTGTGAAAAACTGAAATGTCCCTCCAAGATCAGGAAAACAGCAAAGAAGTCCCTTCTCATCAATTTTTTTTTCAGCATTTACATTGATTGATTTCTGTATGTTAAGCAAGCCTTGTATAGCTGTGGGATAAATCCCACTTGATCCTGGCATATAATCCACTTTATATGTTGTTGGATTTGGTTTGATGTTTTTTTATAAAGGATTTTCATTTCCATATTAATAAAGTGCACATTTTTTTCTTCCTCATTCAAAAAAACAGCATCTTTTTTAGTATTTCTTGACTTCCCATATTAGACAGGATAAATTACAGCTTATCTTGAAAGTCCAATGTATCAAAGATGTTAAGGCAAAACTCCACTGAGAAAGGAGCAAATGAGGTTTCCACTGTTAGTAGGATTCTTGCTCAGAGACGATTATATTTGCATATATTAATACATGACCCAACCCTTTCCCTACTTTGACAACGAAAACAAGTAATTTCTGTTAATTATTTTCTATTAAACTTTATTTTTTTTTTAGAAAATGTGTTATTAATGCTTAATACTGGGACTATATTCTACTTTAACATGTTAAAAATGACTTTTCTTTTAATTTGTGTTATTATAATCATTTGAACCTCAAATTGAACCCATCATAGTGACAGTACTTTAGTATTTTATAATATCTAAAATAAATTATAAATATAATAAGTCTACAATAGCAAGTTAAAGACTGATAAGACATCATAAAACATTTGTGAATGAGATGTGAAAGATTCTCAAACTGATATTTTTGAATGATTTTTATTATTTTAATTTCTTTAACACTACTATAGTCAATAATAATGCAATTAAAACTTCTTGAGCACACAGTATCTAAATTGTATTTAGATGCCTTAAAATCAATCAATTTTAACATATATTTAACTCTTATCCTACTTTAAAATGTTTCATATACCTTAACTTCTCTTGATAAAGTTACATTATTTAACTTTCAAATGCATTAATTAAAAAGACTTCATGAACAGAATAAGAAAATTAAATTAAAAGCCCTTTAATGTTTAAGTAAAATAACATACATATACATGCCTATAAACTTTCAATTCCTGGATCGCCTTCTTGATTTAGTCATCTCTGTGCAAGGTAGAACTATCTTTCCTAAGCAATCATTTTGGTATTATCTTATGGAAGTAATCTGTTAACAAAGGTATGATGATAAACTCTATTAAACTCTTACTCATGAAAAATCATACAGCAATTACCTTGAGTCATTTTGTTTCTCAGGAGTACCTAAAATCAATTAAATGGCATATTTCACATGAAAAGCTAGCTCCATATTTTTAGAGTAAACATGATATATCTTATTTATTTATTTATTTATTTATTTATTTATTTGAGAGAGAGAATGAGAGAGAGAGAGAGAGAGAGCATGAGAGGGGGAGTGTCAGAGGGAGAAGCAGACTCCCCGCCGAGCAGAGAGCCCGATGCGGGACTCGATCCCGGGACTCCAGGATCATGACCTGAGCCGAAGGCAGTCGCCTAACCAACTGAGCCACCCAGGCGCCCCATGATATATCTTGACATGAGAGTTACCTTTTATCTTTTTTCCAAAGGAACGGAACAGACACTAATGGCCTTGTCCCAGGTTTCCTCTTACCACATCCATATATTTTTAATGATTCTCTTTTTATTGTAAATTCTGTTTGAAAATATGTGAAAGGGTTTTAGCATGACCCAGAATACAGTTACCTTTTAAAATCAGTAAGAAAACCATTAATTTTAGAATTCTACCATAAATAGTTAACATGTTTGAGTTTTCTAAATATAAATGTATATTTTTTGTTTTTAAAAATTCTTCTCTCAAGAAATAACTTTTCTTCTTTTGCCACAGAAATGAGAAAAAATAAGAGTTAAGTGGTAAGATACAGAAATAAGGACAAAAAGTCTTATAAGTCAACAGTGAAGGAAAGAAGGGAGAAGGAAGGGAGGGAGAGAAGAAAAGGAGGGAGGGAAGGAAAGAAAGAAGAAAAGAAAGAATACTTACAGCCACATTTTCAGAGTGATGTTGAAAGCAGAATGTTAAATTTACCAGCTGTTTGGGAAATTCAAGAAGATCAGATTATGAAGTGGAAGGGATTGATGAAATGTAGGTCCTAAGGATCTATTCTCATTGGATAAGTCATCACAGAACCAAATAAACTTTTGCAAAAAGGAATTCAGATATATAAGGAAGGCAGTAAAGAGAAGAGAATCAGCTGCTTCTTTATAACCTGGCGATCTTTCACACTTTGGAGCCCCTGACACACAGAGGTGCTGACAGAGAGCAGAAGGACACTGTACAAAAACAACACCAAAACAAACCTCACTATGTAATTTCTTGACAGTAGGGCCCAGAGCAGGGTGCCTCCAACTTCTTCAAGCTCCTCAGGCTCCTGAGAAATGTAACTGTGAGCACACCCTTATAACTCAGGTATATTTAAACCAAGGGAAAAAATACCAGAGCTGTTATCTTTATGAATGCATGCTTAGGAAATAGACATGTTCACATCACATCCTGTCATTATTTGAAAACTTACAGCTATAGGCTTTTAAAGTTCAGACCAAACAGTGAATAATGTGATAAATAAAATAGATAAATTTATATTCTCAGAAGGTATTGCATTAAGTGATAAAACTCAATTATGTCATGGAAGTGATTGAGCTTTCAAATATTAAGCCTTATTAAAAAAAAAAAAAAAAGGCAAGAAGAAGAAGAGGAAAACAAACAAAAAATGAGAACAGTCCTCAAAATGAAACAATAACCACAAAACACCTTGGTCAACCATATTCCATAAGCAAACCTCACAATCACAAGAAAAGTACATAAAACTTAGTAGAATAAACACCAGCATGCCTAAGCATCCTTCATATGTAAGAACTACACTTAAGGGACTCAGTTAAACTCATGAACTGAATCCTTTATCCACAGACTTCTTACATGTTACATTTTGTTATTAAACCTTATAAAATATAATTTTGATAAGTAATATATATTTTTCCTAATGTGAACATACTGCCAAACCATTAAATTATTTATAGCAATTAGAAAACACTTTTCAATCCAACAAGAGGATATAACATTTGTAAATATTTATGTACCTAACATATCAGCGCCCAAATATATAAAGCAAGTATTAACAAACCAAAAGGAAAAAAAACAGACAGCAATACAATAATAGTAGGGATTTTAATATCCCACTTTCAACAATAAATCAGTTATCCAGAAAGAAAACATTGGCCCTAAACAAAATGTTGGACTAGATAAACTTAACAGATATATATATATATAACAATGCATCCAAAACCATAGAATGCACATACTTCTCAAGCACACACGGAACATTATCCAAGATAGACCATAAGTTAGGCCACAAAACAAGCCTCAAAAAATTTAAGAAGACTGAAATCATATCAGATATCTTTTTTGACCACAATGGTTTAAAACTAGAAATAACATGAAAAAACCCCAGAATATTCACAAGTATATGGGGATTAAACAATATGCTCTAGAACAACCAACAGGTCAAAGAAGAAGTCAAAAGAGAAATAAAAAAATACCTTGAGACAAATGAAAAAAGAAATACAACATACCAAAATTTACGGATGCAGCAAAAGCAGTTCTAAGAAGGAAGTTTATAGTGATACAGATCTACTTCAAGAAACAACTCAAATAAACAACCTAACTTTATACTTATTTACATATGATAGTATATATAGAAAACCCTAAAGAATCCAACAATAAAAGTTAGAATAAATAAATTTAGTAAAGTTGCAGAATACAAAGTCAATATACAAAAATATATTGTGTTTCTCTATATCAATAACAAGCTATAAGAGAAATTAAGAAAACACACACATTTACAATCACATCCAAAAGAATAAAATAACTGGAAATAAATGTAACCAAGGAGGTGAAAGTCCTATAGAGTAAAAACTATAAAATTGACAAAAGAAACTGAAGAACACATAAATAAATGGAAAAACATTCCATGCTCATATATTGGAAGAATTAATATTGCTAAAGTGTACACATTACCCAAAGCAATCTACAGATCACTATCAAATTCCAATATGTTTTTCACAGAAATAGAACAAATAGTCCTAAAATTTGTATGGAACTACTAAAGATCCCAAATAGCCAAAGTAAAACAAAGAAAAACAAAGCTGGAGGCATCACATTCCCTGATTTTAAACTACATTACAAAGTTATAGTGATCAAAAAAGAATGGTATTGGCATGAACAGATACACAGATCGATGGGATACAAAAGAAACCCAGAAATAAATTCATGTATATATGATCAATTAATTTATATCAAAGAAGCCAAGAATACACAATGGGAAAGGACAGTCTTTTCAATAAGTGGTGTTAGGAAAATTGGGCAGCCATATGCAAAAAAAATTAAACTAGACCACTAGGTAACACCATACCCAAAAACTATCTCAAAATGGATTAAATACTTGAACATAACACTTAAAATCATAAAACTCCCAAAAGAAAACATTGGCATTAGGTTCCTTGATATTGGTCCTGGTGGTGATTTTCTGGATTTGACACCAAAGCAAAGGCAACACAAGCAAAAATAAACAAGGACAGCTACATCAAACTAAAAAGTTTCTATACAGCAAATGATAACATCAATAAAATGAAAAGTTAACCTCCTGAGAAATGGGAGAAAGCATATGCAAATCATATATCTGAAAAGGAGTTAATACCTAAAATATAAAAAACTTCATACAACTCAATAGCAAAAAAAAAAAAAAAATCAATCTGATTAAAAGATGGGAGAGGTTCTGAATAGACTTTTTCCAAAGAGCACATACACATGGCCAACAGATCCATGAAAGGGTGTTCAACATCACTCATCATCAGGGAACTGCAAATCAAAACCACAATGAGAAATCACCTCACACCTGTTAGAATGGTTATTATCAAAAAGACAAAAAAAACAGTGTTGGTGAGGAAGAAAAGAAAAGGGAACACTTGTGCACTGCTAATGGGGATGTAAATTGGTGCATCCATTATAGGAAAACAATATAGAGGCTCCTGAAAAAATTAAAACTACCATGTGATCCAGCAATTCCACTTCTGGGTATTTATCCAAAACAAAACAAAACAAAACAAAACACTAACTCAAAAAGGTATATGTGCCCCCATGTTTATTGCAGCATTATTTATAATAGCCAAGATATGAAAACAATGTATTTATTGATGGATGAACAGATAAAGAAAATGTGATATATACACATATATGTGTATTATTCAGCTATAAAAAAGAAGGAGATCTTGCCACTGGCAACAATAAGGCTGGAACTTGAGGCATTATGCTAAATGAAATAACTCAGAAGACAAAGTCATATACCTTATGATCTCACTTATATTCAGAATCTAAAAAAAAAAGAAGAAAAAGAAAAGGAAAGAAAGAAATGGAAGGAAGTGAGCTCACAGATACAAAGAATAGATTGGCAGTTGCCAGAGGCAGCTGGGGCATGGGTGAAATTGGTAAAGAGGGGGTTTAAAAGGTACCAACTCTCAGTTATAAGATAAATAAATTATGGGATTGTAATACATAGCATAGTAGGTATAGGTAATACTGTATTGTGCATTGGAAAGTTGCTAATAGAGTTGTATCTCTAAATTTCTCATCACAATACTGAGAAATTAATTAAATCTTCATTTCAAGAAAGAAAAGGAAATTAAAACAAAGTAAAATACTAAAAGTAAGAAAGAAGAACAAAACAGCAGTTACTCACAAAACCTTTAAAAAGTATGTCAATGAATGATACTTTGGGAAATCTGATCAGAGGAAGAAAAAGTGAGGAAGAGAGAGAATGTATATTTGGTGGTAACTTATAAAAACCCTTGTAAACATTAAAATATTCAAACGAATTATATTCTTACAAATTAATACATGGAATGGAGCTAAGATAAAGTTATAAAAATTTCATCTTTTAAATTTATTCATTGTTTACATATATAAATAGCAATATTAGAAAAAAGTCTACCTTTTAGTGTGATTTATATAGAATCACTGCCTACCATAAAGCAAGTGCCCAATTAATGCATAGAGTAAATAACTGAATGCTAGACTGAATAATAAAACTTCAAAATTTGTGAGTTAAATATTACACAAAAGTAACTAGAATTTTTGTCACTATTGTTATTGGTATATTTTAATCCAAATAATATTATGTAAAATGCAGCCATGTATTTTTACTACTGCTCATCTCCTTATTTTTGCATTATTTCTCATTCAATACCCCATTGTTCTGTTTCAGCTGCTCTAACAAGGAATAAATCACTGTGGAATTAAGCTTCTGGGAGTTAGGCAACCTTAAAAAATTAAATAATCAAAAATTAGGAAGTGGTTATTTTGAGCTTTGTACAGCATCGTTTTGATTACAGATTACAGATGTGAAGACAAACCCACAGGCAGCTGACTTCCTTCATTATTTCTCAACCATATGTCTGTAAAGGAGCGCGTTATTTTGATATCTGCCAATCACATCAACACACTGAATTATGAATTTAAAATCCAAAACCCTGTTTTTCTTGCCCTTTTTTGTTGACAGTATATATACCTGACTTCATATATATATGTATATATATATATATATATACATATATATATACACCTTCTTAGAATAGGATATATTATAAAAGGAACTGTTATAAGGTGGGTGAAGCTAGCTAATGCAAAGGTTAAGGGAAAAAGAAACATATAGGAGATATAATGGGCACATATAACTTACTCCATCATAAGGGGATTGTATTTAAGCCTGATTAGGAGAATATTGGTCATTTGTTTCTAAGTCACCACAAAGTAAAATTCAACATTAAAGATGGTTTCTTTTTGCTTTGCTTTTTAACATGTAAATCAGTCTAGTTGCACTAATAATTTGTTCCAAAGGTAAAAGTGTGATTGCATGTCATAGGAGGATATTCTCATTTCCTGACAGAGAAAATTAATGGGAATTGAAATACAACTTCAAAGGAAGTTATAAGATCTCCATTCAAAAGGTCACATTTCTGGTGAGTCAGTAGATGAACTAGCTGATTACTATGACTGGTAAAATATATCTGTGTATTATTCATCATTAATTAATGGGTTTTCTCTACTTAAAGGAGTAAGCATTATAAAGGACAGAAAATAATATATCTGTTTAAGGGCTAGATTTGATGGTAGTTTCTGAAAATAGCCTGTATCTATAGCTGGAGGACCAGGATCCATAGGTGATTTTCAAAGGTTCTATAAAATCTTTGAAATTATGCCTTTTAACCATATATACGCCCATGTATTTTTTGAGAGCAAAGGATCTGCTCTTATCTTTACATTATCTATAATCCAAAATAGAAGCTTGACCATGGAACCACCGCACAGGAATGCAAGTAAGTCAGGGAAAATTCAGATTAAAGAAAATGAAGAGTTGCAATAGATTTCCTTTTATGTAGCATCAGCGTAAGTATCACAGCCACAGAAAATTATTACTGGTATGTTTTATGCATCCCAAAATAGCCCTTTATGATAATTTATGATACTTTATTCTGTCAACAAAAACATAAAATTGTTGGGATATCATATGGTTTGCTGATTATTTAGAAGCTATTTACTAAGTAAATAAAAGGAGTTCATTTCAAACATATATTCTCTCCTACTATCCTATTAGAGAGGAGTCAATAAAATAAATGTCTTCAGTCACCACAGAATTATAAATCTTAGTAATTTTTTTTTTCTGCTTGAATCAGCAAACAAGCCAGCAAGTGGAGATTCCTTGTGACCTTTAAAATATCAATCCATTTCATAGTAGGAGTCAGGAAAAAGGTAATGGAGTGGCTTAAGAACACACATGTATACACACACATACTTTGCATATACCCATTATACACATGCACACAATTTTTCTTCTAAACCAAAACTACAAGGTTTTTTTTTTTCCTACAAAAGTACAGTGCTAATTTTTTTCTCCTCTCTTTGACTGATTACAAGAACAGAACTTAGCATTAAGCAGTGGAATGGGTGAAAAGAGAAAATAAATATGCACTCCTTTTTTGCTCTTATACACAAACTACCTTTTCTCCTATTTATTTCATATTGTCAACTTTCTCCCTTCCTTTAAGCTACAGAGGTAGGCTATGTATCTTAATATTGGCCAATGATAAAGTTTGGTAACCACTGTCAAACAAGCTTGGCAAAGAAATATGTTTAGTGCCTAGATATTTTCATCATTCTGTCACTCTTTGGCAAGGAAAGGGGAAGCAAGAGATATTACCTATGCAAATAACTAGAAACTATTAAGGAATCATTGATAAAGAGAAATAATCTGAACGATTTATTCTCAACCTTCAAAGGAATTTTTCTGCCCTGGTCTGAATTTTAAGAAGGAAAAGAACACAATTATTTATAGTAAATAATTGTATATCAATACTCTTATTCTAACATTAAATAATTTTAAAATAATATATGCCTTCTACTTCCATAATACTTTTTATTCTTTTTTTTTTAAGATTTTATTTATTTGTTTGACAGAGAGAGAGACAGTGAGAGAGGGAACACAAGCAGGGGGAGAGGGAGAGGGAGAAGCAGGCTTCCCGCCGAGCAGGGAGCCCAACGCGGGGCTCGATCCCAGGACCCTGCGATCATGACCCGAGCCAAAGGCAGACGCTTAATGACTGAGCCACCCAGGTGCCCCAATACTTCCTATTCTTACCTAATGAGTCAAATTGTTTTCTTCTTCTCTGAATAAAGACTGAAAGATAGATGCATGTTTTTTCCAATACCTAAGGATAATTTGTCCTAGAAGACTGAAAACTGATGAGGAAATAGGGTCTGTGTATGTCACAAAGGGTTTATTGAACATTAATGAATTAAAAAGCCAGCTTTTCCCAATACATTACATGTATAAAGAAAAATATATTAACATACCAACAGTTGTAGTGTAGAGATTCAAAGTGACTACTGGCAGTATTAGTCTTTTTTTTTTTTCTCTGCAATAATTATGTTACGTTAGAATAAACCAACTGGTGCAATGATGTTATTAGGCAGAAAATATATTCATAAAATTCAAAGTAGATATACAAATACAATTATAATTATCCAGAGGCACTAAATGGTAATGCAAATTATACTTTTTGGTTTTAGACATAAACATTTGACACATAGATGATTAATTTTGCCAAGTTAAACAAAATTATTTTATTTTTCATTTGGAAAATTACTGATTTATAGCACTAAACCATTTGTTCTAAATTTTTGTATCAGGCTTTTTTTTGTATCAGGCTTTTAAGTAATGCCTTTCTCCATTTAATTTTTCTATACAATAGTAAATAGGTATCCTATAAATTTTGGAAAGCATAAAACAGAAGTTCAGTTTTTTTATTTAAAAGGACTAACCATCTTCAAACTACTATATCCTTAATCTCAACAATTAAGAAAGTATCAAATTCAAAAGGGCTCTTTCACTTAGGAATACATGCACTAAACTGGAATTAAATCTGTTCAATATTTTAGAATAGAACTCTAAAGCACTTGTGGTACATTATTGTTTGCTGGGTGAAATTTAAGAACTCCATCTGTTGAGCTTTATGTGCAAATTTTGTAACTCAGATTTTGGATGTAGTAATGTGAAATAAAAGAGATGTAGCAGCAAATCATATTGCAAGTGAAGACAGATTATATGATGTGTTTAAAATGTAAGATATTTTTATTTCATACCAATGTACTCCAAATAAGATGTTAAAATTTCTTCCTGAAAGGTACCATGACTAATTCATCTTGGTAGACCATAAAAGAGTATAGAGCACATTGAAGGACACAAATAGGTTTGATGACGTAAAAGAAAAAAAGCGTATTTTTAAATTAATAAAATTATTTCATTTGCTCAACACCAATTACTTTTTCCAGAAAAACTGATGGAATAAAACAGATAATTGATTATAATGCTGGTTCGGCAACTATATCTGTTTGTATCTATCTGTGTCAACTTGAAAGAAGGAGAGAAACTGATTTTGTTTTTAACCTAAATCATCTAGCTCCTTGTGTCAATGGTTCTTAGACAAGTAAGATGATTCATTTAACTAGTAATCCAGAAGCTGCTAAAATGTATTATAATAATGATTCAAATAAATGTACTGAACACTCACACATTACAATAATATAATGGAACATATTATAACACTATGCCACTTCGTAAAGGAGACTTTTAAAATCTGATTAGTACTATGATGTCCTCTCAAAGAACCTTATAGTTCCTTTTCATCTCCTTCCTAATCCTTGAAACTACTTCCTCAACAACAGGCCTCCTCCCTAGTCTGTAGGTCCCGTGACAATGAGGATGTTGTTTATACAACTCATCAGTTTCTCCTCTGATAATTACTATTTTCTGATAACCGTACTGCAATGTCATGTAAATATACACCAAAAGTTAGTGATAGCACAGAATATTCAGGAAAGAGGAAATTCAGTTGCCATTTGAGTTGAGAAATTGGGAGTCAGCTGAATACAATTATAAAATAGTTTAAATATTCGAAAAGACTTTTATTTTTTTTTTTTGCCATATACCATGCCTTTACATTTATTTGCTGACTGCTAGACATGTATTACCTAATAGAAACTGAGATCTATGGGCCACTAGTGGGAGAATTTATGTTAAGTTGGACAGGAGTTGAGCTATTTTAATGTTTGCTATAGATATGGGCACCAGAGGCTTCCAATGCCTCTAGGGTACTTGTCTTTCCTCTTGTCTTTGGGGTTCCCTATCCACAGCTCCTTAGAGTGACTGTGTTGGCTGTGACCTGTAATCCACTCTTACTATGCTGCCGTTTGGTTGGTGAGGTAATAAGATGAAGACAAAAAGCATTCTATAATCCTCTGAATGAATTCCAGACCCCAGCTACAGTTTTCTCAATCTATTTTTGTGACCCATTGGTTGGGTTTTCACCCCATGAAGTGAGTCAGAAGGGATGGAGCAGGACCATATGGGAAGGGATTTCTCTCCCCCTTGCTGGCGTGAGTTTTCTGACAAAGTTCTTTAGCCTAGGCACTCGTTACCAGAGGAATCCCTACCTGTGTTTCACAATGGTCATCTTCCGCTCCCCTCGTCAGGGCCCCAAGGAGATCTTTCTTGAACTCTAACTGTGTAGCATTCCTAGAGGGACAGTCTAGTGAGAGAGGAGGTGATAAGTCTGTACCACCTCAGGCATTTCCCACTCTCACACTTGTCCACACTCAGCTTCCAACAACTGAACTCCAGAAGTTTCTGCCCCGGGGAAGCAAATATCAGCTCTGACTCTCTGGATTTGCATGGCTTTTCAGATATGGGGGGTGACGGTTTGCCCTTGCAACTTCCATTCTCTAAAAGGTCCAAGTAAAGTCACCGATTTTCATTTTTCCAGTCATTTCTTGTTGTAAGGACAGGAGTGATAATTTAAAAGATCTTTACATGCAGAAGCTGAAACCAGAAGGTCCTCTATCAGTGTATTTTAAATTAATTTTTTGGTTTTCCTTAAAGAAAAACATTTTCGTAAAGTGACTGGATGTGTACTATGAAGTACACCCTTAGTTGTGAGGGAGGGATGGAACCCTACTATTCTTTTTTATTTCCATATTCTCTTGTTCACACGATACAGCTGGAGTACAGGAACACCTTGTGGATAGCTATTCTAATGCTATAAAGGGATTCTGTTATTGGGACTTCTCTCTCAGGGGCAAAGATAATAACAAGACTACCAACAGCAGAAAAGTGATAAAAATACATCTCTATCCATCCCCCGATTATGTTATCCTGCTGAGCATAATTACATTTTGCATGTCATATGACTATTCTTTGACCTAGGGGAACGGATTTTGTGCTGTGAAGCTTGTCTAGATTACAGTGTACTTAGGGAAAGAGGGTATGGCAGGAATTTTAAAAGGTGCAGTCCCTCCAAGAGGGTGTAGCTGGTCAGGTGTCCAACTCTTGATTTTGGCTGGGGTCGTTGATCTCGGGGTTGTGAGATCAAGCCTGCATTGGGCTCTGTGCTTGGCACAGAGTCTGCTTGAGATTCTGTCTCCCTCTCCCTTTGCCCCTCCCAATTGTGCTCTCTCTCTAAAATAAATAAAATCTTTAAAAAAATATTTCAGGATTTATACCTATATTCTCAC
This sequence comes from Neomonachus schauinslandi, assembly GCF_002201575.2. Taxonomy (NCBI): domain Eukaryota; kingdom Metazoa; phylum Chordata; class Mammalia; order Carnivora; family Phocidae; genus Neomonachus; species Neomonachus schauinslandi. The sequence continues at coordinate 26,837,609 of NC_058405.1, read as the reverse complement.
ATGTGTGTACATGTGCATGTGTGTGCATGTGTTAACTATATATGTGTATGTTGCCACTAAAGTGAGGCACTAATATTTTTTTTTAAGTTTTTATTTAAATTCTAGTTAGTTAACCAACAGTGAAATATTAGTTTCAGGTGCAGAACCTAGTGATTCATCACTTACATACAACATCCAGTGCTCATCACAACAAGCACTATCCCTACCATTATACCATTACACATAATATTTTCACTGCTTTAAAAATCCCCTGTGCTTCACCTATTCATCCATCCCTCAATCTCCAACTCCTTGGAACCACTTAACTTTTTATTGTCTCCATAGTTTTGGCTTTTCTAGAATGTCATATATTTGGAATCAGGCAGTATGTAACTTTTCAGATTGGCTTCTTCCACTTAGTTATACGCACTGAAGGTCCCTCCATGTCTTTTCATGGTTTAATAGTTGATTTCTTCTTGACAATTCATTTCTTTATATTGTATATTGAAGTCAGGTAGTGCTAGTCCTTCAACGTTGTCCTTCTTCAAAACTGTGTTGTCTATTCTGGGTCTTTTATCTCTTCATTTAAGCTTTAGGATCACTTTGTCAACATCTACAAAATAATCTGTGCGGATTTTGATTCAATCTATAGATCAAGTTGGGAAGAACTGACATCTTGACAATATCAAGTCTTCTTACATATGGACATGAAATGTTTCTCCATTTACTTAGTTCTTTGATTTCATCCACCAGATTTTTGTGGTTATGTCACACAGATCTTATGCAATTTTGCTAGATCTGTACCTAAGTATTGCTAAGAGAGTAGATCTCATAGGTCTTTTACCACAGTAATAATAATGACAAAACTAGGAACTGATCTCTGAGAAGCAAGAAAAGGCTACAGAGTTAGCTTGTAGTTTTTCTTCTTTCTTTGCTGTCAATGGGAAGACAACTTCTGGAAAATAACATGACTCTGTAATTTCTTTATAATAAAGTACAGACATTTATGTATAGATTTAGGACCAAAGAATAACTGATTTTCTCCTCTAACCAAATAATTTATATGCATTTTCCTGATAGCTAATAATGTTGAGCACCTTTTCAGGTACTTAATGGCCATTTGTTTATCTTCCTTGGACAAATACATTCAGATCCTTTGCCAATTTTTTGAAATGGGTTATCTTTGTTGTTGAGTTGTAAGAGTTCTTTATATATTCTAGATACAAGTCCCTTGTTGGATACAGGACTTGAAAACATTTCTTCTTCCCCATTCTGTGGGTTGTCCTTATGCTTTTACTGTGTTCTTTGAAGCACAGAAGTTTTAACTTTGATGAAATCCATTTTATCTATTTTTCCCATTGTGCATTCTTTTGGTGTCATAGCTAAGAATCCTTTGCCAAAGTCAAGGTCAGGAAGATGTACTCACGTTTCCTTCTAAGAGTTTGTAGTTTTAACTCTTACATTCAGGTCTTTGATCCATTTTGAGTTAAATTTTGTAGATGGTATTAGGTAAGGACCCACCTTTATTCTTTGCATGTGGCTGTCCAGTTGTCCCAGCACTATTTAGTGGAAAGCACATCATATTGACATTGAACAGTCCTGGCATCCTTGTAGAAAATCACTTGAGAATGTATGTGTGGGTTTATTTTTGGGCTCCCTGGTCCGTCCTTTTGATCACCCTTCTGTATTACCAAAAAAATCGTTATTTTAATAATAACCTTATAATACCTTATATTCATGGGACTCTGTGGTATTGGTATACACTCTGAACACATACACAAATTTTTAATCTCTATATTAATCTTTATAAATAATATCATATATGCAAGGACCACCTGGCCTATGCTACTGCATTGCCCGATGTCTCAAGGCTTTTCACTTAATATGTAATATACTCTCTAAATAATTAGAGTTGACAATGAGTTTTATTCCCAATAAATATAAGGAAAGGGGGTATTACTTAACTGTAGAAAACCATAATACTGGAATTATGGTTGTTTGTATGCCCTCTCTTTATGAAATTCCACTCATAATTCATTATACAAATATTTCAGAAGGCTCACCAAGAAAATACCAGGCAACAACTACAGCAATGCATTTATCTCAACTGATAAACATGTTACATTCAATCAACTTAAATTTTTATTGCAGACTCCCTACTTCAAGTTATAGATCTTAGTCTTCGTGTGAATTTCAAGGTTTTAGAAGCTCACATAAACTGATTTAATAATGGCTGTGTAACTGATCATTTTTCTTTCTTGCTGTTTTCTACACTATACTAAATTATGTAACAAATGTTTACAATGCCCTAGAGTTATAATGCCAATTTGTTATACTGAAATGTTTTTTTTGTTTAATTGACAAAACTTCTCAATGCATAGTGATAATTAAGAACTTACATTTGGAATACAAAATACTTCAAAAAGACATAAAAATGTATGTAAAACATAATCATAGAGCTGTTTATATGGATATATTTATAATTATATCTTAAATCATGTTTATTATAATTCATATAGTTTTATATATGCATGTACCACTATAAACGGCCACTTTTCCACACAAAACACATACTTACATTCTTACATTTAAAAAATGTCCATAATCTTACGCAGGTGAATCAAAAATATATTTTGAGGTTTGAGGAAGAATGGCTCAAACAAAACCAGGAACATTACCAGTAAAATAGTAACAATATTTCTCAAATCAATCTTCATTTACTAAGATTATAAAATATAATTTAAAAATGACCTTTGGGGGCACCTGGGTGGTGCAGTCAGTTGAGGGTCCAACTCTTGGTTTCAGCTCAGATAGTAATCTCAGGGTCGTGAAATCGAGTCCTGCGAGGGGCTCCCCCCTCAGAGTGAAGTCTGCTTCAGAGTCTATGCCTCTGCCCCCCCCCCACTTGCATACTCTCTCAAATAAATAAAATCTTTAAAAAATAATAATATTTAAAATGTCCTTTTAACTATGGCTAGCTGCCTAACCATTCCTTAGGCAGAAAAATTGTTCTTAAAGCTCTTTTGTTGGAAAGATATCTAGTATCTTAGATATTAGATTAAAGTCACAACAAATACTGACTGATGATCAGGTTTTTTATACATTTCAGAATGTCAGAGTAGAGAAGTATTTTTCTTAAGTTGATGTGCTACATGCAGAAATTATCCCTTCATGGTAGTTGGGTGGTGGTGGTTTTAAATGGACTATTCTATTTATTTACTTTGTTTTATTTCCTGTTAAATAAATTTCCTAAGGTATTTCAAGATTTTTAATGATCATCAATCCAGTTGGTATTGAGCTTGAAACTCAAAGTATTCAGAGGAAAACTATGAAGAAACAGTACACATCCAGATTAAGTGGAGATAATAACTATTCAGTATAAGGAGGATTATTTTTCCTTGTGATAACTGCTTCTTGTTTCAAATTTAAATTCACAACCATATGATCTTTCTCTACTTTATGCCTTATTGCTTGATGGTCATAAATACACTGAGACATTTAAATTTATTATTTTAAATCAATTTATCATAATTTAGAAGGATTTTTAAAACATTTCATACATTCAGTATTTTTCACTTGAAACAAAAAAAAATGAGGTCACTTTCTTGCCATTATTTTGTATTTAATTACCACATAAATAACTTTTAATGTGAAATATGCTTAATATCCAATTTTGAAAATATATTTGCTGAGTTAAATCAGTCATGTGGGGAAATAAAAAGTACATAAAAACTACACAGATTAGGGCGCCTGGGTGGCTCAGTTGGTTAAGCCACTGCCTTCGGCTCAGGTCATGATCCTGGAGTCCCGGGATCGAGTCCCGCATCGGGCTCCCTGCTCAGCAGGGAGTCTGCTTCTCCCTCTCCCGCTCCCCCCTCTTGTGCTCTTTCTCTCTCTCACTCTCTCTCTCAAATAAATAAATAAAATCTTAAAAAAAAAAAAAGAAACAAGCCATTATTTTTATTTTTACTAGTTACAGTGAAGCTCCCCTCCCTGCTCAGCAGGGAGTCTGCTTCTACCTCTGACCCTCCCCCGTCTCATGTGCTCTCTCTCTCTCTCTCAAATAAATAAATAAAATCTTTAAAAAAAAAAAAAAACTACACAGATTACACTTATGTGTTGTGGGATCTAATCACAACATATTTACTGATTTCTTTTTCCATTTTAAGTCTACCCTTTTAAAATTCAAGTTTAAGAAGACCAATACTCTTCAGATCTCTTATAAAATATTACTAACTAATTTCACTTTTTAAGTGGGCAAATACTTTCTAATGTTAGGAATTTGTATGTCTGGCCCCATGTTAATCAGCAAAATGCTGAACTTGACTTTATTCTAGCCCAGCTACAATGGGTGGTAATGGGAGTCTGTATTAGTCGAAAATACCGTGATGTGCTCCTCTTTTATTCCCTGGCCCACTAGAGCTTCTGCTCTTCTTCCTTCTGGCCTGGGGTTGCTCAGCAGGTGTGTGTGGTTGGAGACGGAAGAGAGTTAAGGGAGTCCGAGAGTTCTTACTTGCCTGGTATTGTCAAGACCTATATCTGCTTTTAGGATCTGGTTGTGTTTAAAGCTGAGTTCTTCCTTTGTGTGGACTGTAGTAGCTTTGCGGACCCCTTCCCACACATACACATCATTAGAGAGTTCTCATTGATAGTTACCTTAAGATGGTTAGGTGTAGCTTGGGGTGTGCTGACGCTAGCATTTGCCAGCCTATTAGAGACAGTTATTAGATTTTCGGGAATTTTTTGAGTAGTTTGCTAAACACAGCCATTAATAAAAATTCTACATGTTATCTTTACACATTTTAATTATTTTAAAAGCAAAGATAATTATTTTAAAACCAAAGATAGTTTACTATTTTATATGCTCTAGAGGTTATTCACAGCTATTACTCCTGTTTCATGGAAAAGTTCCACACTACTGTGCTACAGCCCGTCTCTTCACAAGGCAGCATTCAGGGATGTCAACCTGGTAGCTTCCAGTCTAACAAGATGTGAGTGCTTACACCACAGACATCAGAAAACACTATAGATCAGGGCTTTCTGTTTTCAATTGTCTAGATTTAATATAGTCATGGATGAAATATTAATACAGATAAAACTGAAAAGTGTGTCATGTCTATAGCTATTACTTGGTAAATAACTCAAAAATTAAAGAAAAAAATTTTCAGTATTTAAAGTATTGTAAGATGTAGCAAACAAGCCATTTATGTGATTGTGGAACAAGTTCTGACATACATTTTCATCATTTCTCTTTCATCTTATTAATATAAATGAAAATATCAACCAACATTTTACATTGGAATTACACGATTTCATCAATTCTAACCATGGTTTGGGTACTGATACAAGAGTTAGGCAAGATCAATAAAAGCATTTTATGAGAATCGATGGCTACATGGAATTTATAATAAACAATATTGTTTATTTGTAGCAATATTTGTAAAACTGGTGCTACATATCCCATAGATCAGTACAATTCAGAATTGATTTATGTGCATATGTACACACTGAATTATTTTTTCCCAGAGAACCGGTGGTTAAACATTACCAGCACTGGATATCTTTCTATGCATATTCTGTCTGATGATTTATTTGTTCCAAATCCCCTAAGAATCCAGTTTCTCATGACTAAGCCCTAAGGACTTAAGAAAGAACATAAGAAATGTCGGGTCTCTGTGAATGTGATCAATTATCTGATTCACTGGATATGTACATGGGTCCTCTGCACCAAAAAAAAAAAAAAAAAAAAGCTGAAAATGCAGGTAGATGCTAATATTCCAGCAACTTTACCTTTACTGTTGTCATTAGATAAGTGAAAGTCTCTTAAGTTTTACATCTTTTTAAAGTAGAAATTAGAAACTATACCCAATAGAAAATGAATCACATGTTAAATATACCAAGCAATCCCCAGAGAGTTCCTCTCTTTATACCTGAGACCAACATAAAACATATTACATATAGTCCAAATAATTCAACCTGATAGTAATAAGGTATGTAGTATTTTCTCTTCCCAGAAACCTCTCAGTGTCAGTACTAGGGATATATTGTTTTATTGCTAAGGAAAAAATTAAACTACATGGTTTAAACCAGGTATTGTAAATAAAAACAAGAATAGCATAAGCATTAAGTTTCTAGAGAACTTGGAGTATTAGAAAGTCATTTATAGATGACATATTATCAAACTTCATGATTTTTAATGTAACCTCAATCATCTGGACATTTACTGTGTTCCACATGCTCTACTAAGTGCATTAATTCTATAAAGTAAGAACTATCATTATTTTCATATGTAGATTAAGAAAAAATATATACAAACAAATATACAAACACGAGTGTGCATACACATTCACATGGACAGAAAATGTTTAAAGATCACATAACAAGTAAGAATGGAACCAGGATCTGAGCCCAAATTTTTGTCAAAATTTCAAGATACCTGAATAAGGATTAGAGTTTAAAAATGTGACATGTAAACATTTAAAAATGAAACAGCATTGTAAATCTGGAGTAGAGTATTTCATGACAGTAACTCCAAATTTCATCTCCACTGAATTTCCTATCCAGAGAAGATACGTAGAAACATACACACACAAACTGAATACAGATTTCAAAGAGCTAAAAATAACCTTAATGTTTTTTCAGTTCAGTTCTCTCATTTTATAGATTAGTAAGTGAAGCACAAAAAGCAGAGTTTGGCCTTAGATCTAAATACCAGAATCAGAAATGCCGGCTTCTTAAAGATTTTATTTACTTATTTTAGAGAGAGACAGAGAGAGAGTGTGAGCAGGATGAGGGGTAGAGGAAGAGGGAGAGAAAGAATCTCAAGCTGACTCCACACAGGGCACAGAGCCCGATAGGAGGCTGGATCCTACTACCCAGATAATGACCTAAGCTGAAATCAAGAGTCAGAGGCTTAACCAACTGAGCCACCCAGGCGCCCCTCTTAGAATAATTTTTAAAGTTTAACTTAGAGCATGACATTAATATCATGATTTTTATACCAAGTCAATATACTTTTCAGTTACATATCAGGGGAAAAAGAATCATAATAGAACGACTTCTTTTTAACTTCTTGTTGAAGCATGTTTATATTTATCTCATTTTTAATATGGTATCTGCCACTATTCAGAAGTTTAATTAATTAAATTCAAAATCTAATCTCAAAAATGTATTTTTCATAATCTGTATAAAACTACTGCCAGTATAAATTATGATGTTTTGTTTAAAATTCTTGTCTGCAAAGGGTGTTGGGAGGACAAATTTACAGATTATAGTAATTCCTTTGTATCCCAACCCAAGCTAATGACTAGAATTGGACAGTAAAAAAGCTGAATTACACTACTGAGTTAGAAATAGCCACTTAGGCTTTTTAGCCTGTCTCCCTGAAAGCAGTAGAACCAATTTAATCAAACAGTGTGAAGAGAGTGACAGATGAAAAGCACATCAATCCTAGTAGGTCTGGCATGACTTGAAAGGCAAAATCTATCACAATGAATTAAAAGCACAATGTAAAAGGGAAACAGAAAGATTTGATTTACATGCCTGCTCTATCAGAGCAAGGATAAAGATTGCAGAAGCCATCCACTGGAAGCACAATCTAGCTATAGAGGATGAATGTCAGGCCAGCACAACTCACAAGTGACAAAGCAGTAGAAACCCTATGTCTAACTCTCAGCCATTAGCTGAATCACCTAGACTACAGAACAACTTGCAAAATATTTAACACAAAGGAAAGTTTAGATATAGCACTTAAAAGTCATTACGATTTTTGGATTTTTGGAGAACTTTTTAAAAATTCCATTAGGAAATTGATAAATGTATCATTGTAGTGCACAAATTGGAGAAAGGGCTAAATATTTATGTGTCCAATTTATAACTTCTTAGCTTTACTCTGAATCTTTGTAATATTGGTAAACGATCCCTCATTACTAGATATAGCATCTTATTTTTAGATAATCATCATACATTAAAAGTCCAGGAAATAGTGTAAATGAATTCTTTACTTTACCCATAAGTCTTTGTTTTAAACTTTGAGGTATACTTAATATACAAAAAGTTGCAAACATTTAATGTATACATTTTGATAAATTTGGACATTACATACACCCATCATACCACCACCACAAACAAGGTAACAAAGATATCCATCACGTTCAAAATATTTGTGTTCCCTTTGGGGCGGGGGGTGGGGGTGGGGGCATTCATTAAGAATGCTCTGAATGAGATTTACATTCTTACCAAGTCTGTAAGTATACAATATCATATTTGTTATGTATAGATTCTATGTTGTATAGGAGATCTCCAGAATGTATTCATCTTTATAACTGCAACTTTATATCCATTAAGAAATAACTTCCCATAACTCCTTCCTCTCAGCTCCCGGCAACCACCATTCTGTTCTTTGGTTCTACAGAAGTGTTTGATTGTTTTATGAACTCCAAATAAGTAAAATCATGCAGTATATGTCCTTCTGTGGCTTACTTCACTTCTATGACATACTTCACTTAGCATAATGTCTTCCAGGTCCATCTATGATGTCCCAAATGATAGGATTTTTCTTTTCAAAAGCTGAGTAATGTTTCACTGTATGTATATACCACATTTTCTTTATCCATACACCTGTGGATGGACATGTGGGTGGTTTTCTTGTCTTGGCTACTGTAAATAATGCTGCAATAAACATGGGAGTGCAGATATCGATTCAAAATTCAGATGTATATTCTTTGGGATGTATACCCAGCAGTGGGATTGCTGCATCATGTGGTAGTTCAATGTTTTATTTTTTGTGTTTTGGAAGCTCTACACTACTTTCCAACTTGGCTGCACCATTTCACATTCCCACTAACAGCGTACAAGGGTTAAAATTCCATCATATCCTCACCAGGACTCGTTACCAATTTTTTAATAGCTATTCTAACTGGTGTGAGGTGGTATCTCACTTTCGTTTTCATTTGTATTTATCTGATGATTAGCACCTTTTCTTATATCTGCCTTGATTAAATGTCTGTTCAATTCTTTTGCATTTTTTTTAAAGATTTTATTTTTTTATTTGAGAGAGAGAGAGCAACGGACAGAGAGAGCCCAAGTGGGGAAGGGGAGGAAGAAGCAGACTCCCCACTGAGTAGGGAGCCTGACATGGGGGCTCAATCCCAGGACCCTGGGATCACGACCTGAGCTGAAGGCAGATGCTTAACAGACCAAGCCACCCAGGCATCCCAAGTCTTTTGCATTTTTAAAATCAAAGTATTTGTTTTGCTTTGTTGTTTTTGCTATTCTCAAACTGTTCCCAAAAGCTGAAAAGGTAACATTCCCAGATTCATTTTACAAGGTCAGCCAGCATTACCCTGATATCAAAGTCAGAAAAGGACATGACAAGAAATTACAAGCCAATATCCTTGATGAACAAAGATGTAAAAATCCTCAACAGAATTGTGGAACACCACATTCAATAGCACATTAAAAGGAACATACACCATAATCAAGTGAGACTTACCCCTAGAATGAAAGGCTAGTTCAACATATGCATAATAAAAATGCTCAACAAATTAGGTAAAGAAGGAATGTATGTCAACATAATAAAGGCCAGATCTGATAAGCCCACACTAAGATCATAGTGCTGAAAGCTGAAAGCTTTACCTTTAATATCAGGAATATGGCAGGATGCCCACTATTGCCACTTCTATCCAACAAAGTAGTAGAAATCCTAGCTACAGCAATTAGGCAAGAAATAAAAGGCATCCAAATCAAAGAGAAAGAAGTAAAACTGCGTTTGCAAATGACATGATCTTACATATAGAAGACCCTAAAGACTCTAAAGGAAAAAAAAAAAAAACTTTTGTAACTAATAAATTCAGCACAGTTGCAGGATATAAAAAAAATCAACATACAGAACTCAGTTACGTTTCTACGCCTGAACAACATACTACCTGAAAAAAGAAATTAAAAAAAAATCCTACTTACAATAGCATCAACAAGATTAAAATTCTTAGTAATAAACCTAACTAGGGAGGTTAAAGTTTGTATACTGAAAACATTGATGAAAGAAATTAAAAACAAATAAATGGAAAGACATATCACGTTCATAGATCGGAATACTCAGCATTTTTTAAATGTCCATACTATCCAAAGTGATCTACAGACTCCAGGCTATTCCCATCAAAATTACAATAATTACTTCTTTATCAACCCCACTCCCATTTGTGGAGAGTCTCTATTCTTATTCTTCTCTTCCACCCAACTATCTCTCATCTCATTGTCTTTCTCCTATTCTTCTAGACTTCACATCCCCACTTTTTCCTTCTAAATTACATAGCCTTAGAGTTAATAATTTTTAATATGGAAGCTAATTCTGGTTCTTCATGTCCTGTCCTCAAAGGATAGAACTAAAGGAAGAGAAAATATCCTAACTCAGTTTCAGACTACAACATCTGAAATGAAAACTTATTGTCCTCTTAATAGTACTGGAGCTGATTAATCTATAATTAATTTTCCTATCACTTAAAACACCTCTCTATTTTTTCAGTAATTCTTAAGCTTTTTTCCAAGTACTCTAATTTAGTTGGGCAAATAATTTTCCATAGAGGTTCCTTACTCCAGAATGTTAATGGGATGGGTGGGATATGGTGCTCACTTTGTTTTGCCAATAATGTAATATTATTTAAGTGTGGGAGATCTTGTCATGTATGTGTTTTTGTATTTTCTGAATAATTACCAAGTTAAATATTTGAAAATATACAGACAGATATTTTATATTGGGCAAGAAGAGAGTTGTCTTTTTATAAATATACATGATGGATCTAATTCTTGACTTTATGTTTGCCACTCTATTGTTAAATAAGTGATTAAATAAAATATGTTAAAGAATAGACATTTGCAAATTAATTTTGATATTATATAGATTATAAAGAATAATAAACTAACAACAGTTTCTAGGTTTTCAAAGGACTTTTGGCATCATTAGTTATTTCCTAGAAAGTAAATTATGCAGCTGATTTTCCTTAGAAACAGAATGAAGACTCAGAATGAAATACTTCACTACTGAAGGATCAAGCTGAGAGTAGATTTAGTTTAAAAACAAAACCTTACTTTTGAAAAGCAACTCATAAAACTGGAAAATGTAGACTAAAATCACTTTGACTTCAAGTGAAGAGGACTTCAGATAAATCGTTAGGAAATAATACTTTAAAATGAAGGTGAAGGAGAGAAACTCTCTCAAGGTTTAAGACATTCAGGTATGACTAAAGAATGAAAAACCTTAAAGAAATACCTTTAGCATATTTTTTTCACTTTATAGAATCTTTGGAACATTTATATTTGAAATTTTACTTCAATAAAAAAGCACATTCCTCAACTTAAAAGTTCAAACATTTTAGAGAAATGTGATAGTTTATATTCTTTTTAGTCTCTTCAAATATTGGATAAGCAGAATTTATGATAAAGGGATTCAAATAACAGAAAAGGTAAACTATTTTATATCTACTGAAAGCAAGATCAGTATATACTCCACATTATGTATTTAAAACTAATATATCAGTTTCTAAGAAAAATCTTACTTTGTAAAAATTTTCTTGATAATTGAAGTAGTTTGCAAAATGACTAGTCAACATTAAATCTGAAAATAATCTAGTCAATTGGTTCAGTCTTTTTTCTGCCTGTTACATGGTGTCATCTCTCTACATTGTAAGTCATATGGATGTCCAATGGAAATCAGATTTTATGACTATTTCCCATATTCTCTCACATTCAAATGTTATTTACAATGATCAAACCTCTCCCTCCACCTCCCCACAGAATTACTTTTAAGAGATAAACTTTTAAGAAAAGATTACACTTAGAAAGACCCTATATGAAGTGGGAAGACACATGTGCTTTAGGAGTAAATGTTTTCTGGATATCAGAAACCTCTGCTGGAAAAACTGTTAGTATCAAATTGAAACTTTTGGATGATTATAAATGTAATTGTTAAATAGTCTTTCATATAAATATAAACATATCTTCTAAGCAAAACTCAAGATCACAGTATCAAAAGAGTACTATCTTTAGTACTCACTATCACAAATCGATAAATCGATTTGTAAAACTGGAATTAAGCTTCTATGGCTGGATATAAACAAACTCATTAAACACTTAAAAGTTGGCCAAATATATATATATATATATATATATACACACATACATACACACATTCTTGTAGTGACCATTTGGAGAAATTATACATAAGTTTCCCAGAATCACAGTCCTAAAATTAATCTCAAATATCTAAAAAGAGTGCAGATTTTGAAATTTTTTTAAACCATAAAGATAGCTAACATAACAGCAAAGTCTCCAAGGCATCAAACTGTTTAGAATTTAATTTCTTTTATTTTTATTATTATATGCTATCCTTGCTTTGATTTTTAGTAAAATAATTACTACAACTCTTGTCCATAAAGCATTTTGGCTGCCCTTGGCTCCCACCCCGTCCTAACTATTTCCAAAACCGTTGTTAAATCCGCATCCTACATTCAAATTTATTTCCATGAACATATATTACTCCATGGATTATTTGCTGGACCATAAAACTGATTAGAATTATTTTAGCTTAGAATGTATAGCACTTAAAGAATGTATTTTTATTTAGAATTTATATTACAGTTTTATCTGAGTAGACAGTAAAGGATTTCAGGCTTCAGAGAGGAAACAGGTATAGAAGAGAATCACTTAGCTCTGTTGAACTACAAAGAGACTAAGAATTTAGAAGCATCATATACAGAGCAAGATGTAAGTAAAATTGTTTTAAAGTCTATCTATAGGAACAAGTGATAACCTTTACCTATCTCCAAACAGAAAATGCTAGAAAGCAGAACATCTGCTAAGAGATCAGAGATTTACTCTCTGGAGACATTTTTTTTTCCCCCAGGAGGCTCAGTGGAATCTGGAAAGAACAGAAGAAGGCAGGATAAAATGTAAAGTCAAAAATAAGAGAATGAAGTGAAAGTCTGCTATAAAAAAGTACTGATCTTATTTTCCCATCCAATGTGCAGAATGAGAACAGGGACTTAACTACCTAGAGAGAATTATTGGGGCTTTGCAGTTTCACCCACAGAAAAACTCAAAGGTCTCAGGAGAAAAAAAAATACATCATCATTGTCAAAGGTTGCCTTCACATTCAGATCCACTTGCTACATGACAGAGAAGTATAGACAAAGAACAAACTGATGGTTGCTAGAGGGGAGGGGGTAGGGCAATGGTCAAAATGGGTGAAGGGGAGTGGGAGATCCAGGCTTCCAGTTATGGAATAAGTCACAGGAATAAAAGGTACTGTATAAGGAATATAGTCTATGGGTATTGTATGGTGACAGCTGGTAGCTAGACTTGTGGTGAAAATAGCATAGCATATAGATTTGTCAAATCACTATGCTATACACCTGAAACTAATACAACATTATGTGTCAAATATACATCAATTAAAAAAAAGTGGGGAGACTTGTGCCAAGGAAATCTTAGAGGTGCAAGACATTTCTTGGGAAACTAAATCCGACATGCAGATTGACAGGAAGCAACTGGGGAATGTTCCCAGGATCAATACCTGAGGAGTAACAAGAGAGTGGAATTGAGCAAGGGGAAAAGCTGAAACGCAGCTCAGTTACAACAAAGGCCTGAGCTAATTCTCTAGTGATTCTGGATCTTAGATCTTCATACCCAATCATTAACCAGTGTTTAGATGGGGGCTGTCACAGAAGGAGGGAGATGATTTTTCTTGAGAAATTATTTTCTTTAGCTGAGACAAGGGGGAAAGGGATTTAGCCAAGACTGCTGGCTGCTAACAGCCCCATTCCCTGGGGAACCAAAGCATGAGCTCTGCAGGGTGAATCTGGACAACATATGACATAGTCTACTACAGTCCACCCTTTATTTCAGACAACTTTTGAAATTCCAGTGGCATTAACTAAAACATTTATAAGACTACATCAAGGCCTAATTCTCCCTCAGTTGAATCCTATTTCCTTAAGTTTCCCACAATCACTGATGCCAAGAGCATGTCCCATTAAAGTTCATGGATGCAAATGTCCAATATGGAGTTGATTTCTGTGAAAAAACTCAACCTGTGATTTGCACTGACAACAATGCTCAGTGATCCACTTAGCAAATTTATACTTTCAAAAACCTGCAATTCTGGGCTCTATAGGTTTAGAGATTCTGGTTCCTAGAGGAGAAATTTTACTACTAGGTACCCTAGCAAAAGTCCCATTAATCCTCAAATTAAGACTATTTCCTGCCCATTCATTTCAATTTTCAGGTACCAAGATACTAGCAGTCAGAAGAGAAGGCATCAGATACCTCTGAGGGAGAATGAATTCTGATCATTGGGATAAAGTGGGCTTGCTGTGACACAATGGGATCAGGGAAATTGTATAACACCCAGGAGACCCACTTAGTGTGTCCTTAACTCTGCATTCTAACATCGATGATAAAGTGACAAGTATAGCATCAGGGCCTGAGTTGAGTATGGTGTATGGGACTCCTAGGGATATGGATTTGGGTCACCCCACCAGGTAAGCCACCTATTCCAGCAGAGGTTTTAGCTGAGGATGAGGAGCCTAGAATGGATGATAAAGAACTTCATGAGTATCAGTTGAGACTTTGAGACCAGATGGGGAAAAGGGATTATCATTTGTTCCAATAATTATCTTGTAAATTTCCCAGACAAAAAAAAGGATTAGAAGAAAAGTTTTAAAGAGCCCTAGGTTAATAGACTGTGATATGAGACATACTGCAACCATTATATAAAGGCAAGATTAATAAAAGGAAAATAATAAGACCCTTAAGGAAAAGTTAAGAAAAGTCTTCGTGAAAATAAATCAAAGCAACAAAAAATGGCATAAAGTAAATTAAAAATAAAAGACCTAGAGTATTTTTTGAAGAGGAAGATCTAAATATCAGATGTTTAGAAAAATATGAAAGAAAATAAAGGCAAGAGAAGTTCCTAGAATTAAAGACCTCAAGTCTCTAGACTGAAAGTGCTTACATAATGTCAACTACAATAAATATAAAAGGACCCATAAAATATATTTTCATCAAATTCCAGAACATTGTAAATAAAGGTACAATATTAAAAGTGTATAGGTAGGGATGCCTGGGTGGCTCAGTTGGTTAAGCATCTGCCTTTGGCTCAGGTCATGATCCCAGGATCTTGGGATAGAGCCAGGCATCGGGTTCCCTGCTCAGTGGGGAGCCTGCTTCTCCCTCTGCCTGCCACTCCCCCTGCTTGTGCTTTCTCTCTCTCTCTCTCACTCTCTCTTTCTCTCTGACAAATAAATAAATAAAATCTTTTAAAAAGTGTATAGGTAGAAAAAAATTAAACAGGCAGAAATTATAGTTTACTTGGTCACATACAAATGAGTGAAGATGAAAATAGCATTTCTCAAAAATATTTCTGACTTTAAAATTCTGTGAGAAAACACAAATAAGTTTGAGGACAGAAAAAATACATTTTCAGTTTTGTAATAATTTAGAAAACACCTCTCTCATTCACAATTTCTCAGGAAATTTCTGAAAGATAGGCTCGAAAACATAAGGATTTATGATGGGACCTAGAAAATATTTCTAACTCAAGAGGTGGGGAAAAAAATCTCATGATGACACTTCTAAGACTTGAAAAGTAGCAAATTATCAAACATTGCCAATTCCCTTTCCAAATCCTAATCCACATGTCAGAAAACCAAGAAGTAAATTAATAGATCCAACTTACAAATATAAACACTCCAAAGAATAGACCTAGACCAGAAGATTATTAGCCAACCTACATAAGAAGGGATATGTTTTGTTTTGTTTTTTTAAGATTTTATTATTTATTTATTTGAGAGAAAGAGAGAGAGCGCGCGAGTGCACAAGCAGGGGGAGCAGCAGGCAGAGGGAGAAGCAGACTCCCTGCTGAGCAAGGAGACAGATGCAGGACTGGATCCCAGGATTCTGGGATCATGACCTGAGCTGAAGGCAGACGCTTAAAGACTGAGCCACCCAAGTGTCCCAAGAAGGGATACAGTTTTAAGGGATGTCAATTATGGGTGGAGAAGAAATTGTTAGGTGTGCCCTTTTCTTGGACAATGGCCTTGTAAGCCATTATTTCAAAACAGAAAAAAAAAAATGGTAGCAAATTTGGTTAAATTACATTAAGACAGTTTAAACATCTTATAAGGAAAGGGAAATTTGACCATATAAGGAATATTGATTAGCCTATTTCTCTTTCTCCCACCTATATTCTTTATCAAGAAGACTAGATTACTAAAATTGAAATAAATTATTCTTGAACAGTATGTTATGAATCAAATATGCCTCATCAACTTTAAACCTTTAATATCAAATTCCCTGTTTTCAGGGGGCACTCTTCATTACCATCTAAACACATTAGATGTCATTCATGGTGGAGTCTAGATATCTCTCCCAAATAGAATTCACTATCCCACATGGTTAATAACCCCAGGGGACTATTGCACCCATGTGGAAATACAATGAGACATGAGAAATTCAACCCTAACTAAAAGCAGTAATAGACATCTGGTTTCCAGTATGGCATGTAAATAGCTTGGAAACTGTCACTTCCATCCTCATCACAATAAAAAGGTGAACAAGCTAAAAATCAACAACTCTTCTTAGATCTGTCAGATAATTAAGTCCCAGGTCAAACCACCACACCAAAAACTGGAAACACAGGCAAATATAGACAGTCACAGGTACCTGGGAAACAAAGATGCTGCCCCAGGAGCAAACAACTGATAGGAATAATTAATGAATGACTGACTAATTGATGAGGATAGAGATTAAGAGATAAAAGACTCCTGGGGCCCAGTCTTGGGGAGGCCCGCTGAACCCTGTGAGTTTTCCCTCCAACAGCCCCACAAGGTTCTCAGGGTAAATATTTGAGAAAAATCCCCTCTTGCTTCTGGCAGGGAAAGAAAAAGTAAGATAAGCTATAGCATGTTGTTTTCCTTAACAAAGGTCTGCTCTACAGGAAACTATTTTACTAGAGCGTAACCAACCTGGATTTTTACCAGAGCTCAATTCACCTGGTGGTAGAGGTCATGGAGGTCACAGCCCAGGGGCACAGATTCCCTCAAATACTGAAGTCTAATCATAGAATTCTAGAATACTTCCTGCCCCCCTCCCCCCTGCTGCCAAACCTTACCACATCAATTGGAGTCCTATATAATAACAGGGTTTACAGCTAAAATAGTCTGAAACTCAAGAAAGGGAAGATGAAAACAAGAACTCTAGAGATTTCAGCCTCTGATCCATACATTTAGAAATAATAGTAAACACAACTTGACTCCTAGCCTAACTCATTCCATTAAGTCAGCATCATCCTAATACCAAGACAAATATATTAAAAGAAAGGAAAATGATAGATCAATAGCTCTTGTGAACATAGATGCAAAAATTCTCATCAGAATTTTAGGTACATTACACACCATGACTATGTGGAATTTATTCCAAGTATATAAGACTAGCTCAACATTGTCACTGCATTTTTGAGTTCTAGCATTTTGCACTTTTTGTTTTTAATTTAAATTTTAGTTAGTGAACATACAGTGCAATATTGGTTTCTGAAGTAGAATTCAGTGATTCATCACTTACATACAACGCCCAGTGTTCATCACAACAAGTATCCTCCTTAATACCTCCCTCCCTCCATTAACCCTCAGTTTGTTCTCTATCTTTAAGAGTCTCTTATGATTTGTGTCCCTCTCTCCTTTCCCCCCCCCATATGTTCACTTTTTTTGTTTCTTAAATTCCACATTTGAGGGAGATCATATGGTATTTGTCTTTCTCTGACTTATTTCACTTAGCATAATCCAAGTTGTTGCAAATGGCAAGATTTCATATTTTTTGATGGCTGAGTAATATTCCATTATATATACATACCACATCTTCTTCATCCATTCATCAGTCGGTGGACATTTGGGCTCTCTCCATAGTTTGGCTATTATTGATAATGCTGCTATAAACATTGGGGTGCATATATCGAATCTGTATTTTTGTATCCTTTGGGATACAAAATAAATACCTAGTGGTGCAATTTTGTTTTGATTTTTAGAGCTTCCATCTCTGCTTACATTACTAATCTGTTCTTGCATCTTGTTCACTTATTCCATTATAGCAAGTTAACTACAGTTTTTTAAATTTCCAAATTTCTGCAATATCTGAGTCTGGCTCTGGTGTGCTTTATGTATTCATACTGTGTTGATTAAAAGTCAACTTTTAGTATGACTTGTGATTTTTGTTGAAAGTTGTACATGACGTAAAGATGGTCAACAGAACGGAGGTAAATGGGCCTATAGGGTAAGATTTTATGTTTATCTGGCTAGAAGTTAGGCTATGTTTACTGTTTGCTCTAACTGCAGGTGTCAGAGACTAAATTGTTATCTCTTGTCCTGGATTTGGCTGTCCTGCTGTCTTTGAGTCTCCCCTAGGTATTTCTTTTTAAATAAGGTCTGAGACATGCATTTTTACTGCATTCCCCTGTTACTATACAAGAGCCCTGTTGATGTGGTAGTGATTTCTGGAGGAAGAGAGTATGTTCTATAGTCCTATAATTAGGTCACACTCTTTTAGTGAGCCTAAGCCCTGGACTGTGACCTTCATGAGTGTTTCTTAGTTTGTTTGGTTTTTCCCTTCTTCAGTGTAGTAAGAAAGTAAAGGGGGCATGAGGATAGGTATTTTCTCTTCCCACATGCAGAAGGCTAAAGGGAGTTAGTGTTAGATATGTCCCACCCCCAGATCAGCTATGCTACTAAAACCCCAATAGATTAGGGTCTGGTAAAATAGTTTTCCTTGGGGATGGTCCATTTAAAAAGAACAGAACACTCTGGATATATTTTAAATGGCTACTTCCTCTCTCCCCCTGCCAGAAGAAAGGAATTTTTCTCCAGTGTTCATTCTTATAAGCTGATAGGTCTCCTAGAGGTAAAATTCACGAACATGCAGAGGGCCCTCTAAGATTAGCCACTCCCCTCACCCAGGAAATTTTTATTTCTCAAGCTTGTCCACACTGAGCCTCTAGCAATATGTCAATTAAAATTGAAGTTTTCCTACTTGCCTTCCTCTCCTATTTTTAGGCAGCGGTTTTTCCTGTAATCTTAATTCTGTGAGGTTATCAGAATTGTTGATTTTCACTTTGTTCAGCTTTTTTCTTGTGTGGATAGTGAGAACTTCAAGCTCCTTACATGTCAGAACAGAAACTGGAAGTCAAACCATCTCTTTTTTTAATTTAGAGACTCATAAGAAGAGAAATATGTAAATATATTAGCTATACTTTAATGATTAAGAATTTTCCTATTAGAAAATATTTTGAAACATTTCATGGACTGACAATCACAAGCACACTCAACCACCCATACATAAAATCCCCTATGCCAATTAAACATAATTTAAGAACATCAAAGAAAACGCAGTCTTTCAAAAATAAAGAAAATACAGTCTTTCAAAAATTGAAAGAAATCCCACTCCAATTACTCGCAAAGAAATGAAAACTACATCTATATCACATCTTTCTGGAGCAATCCAAGATGTACTAAGATAATGGAGTAAAAGTGTGAAGATGTTGAAGGAAAATAACTTAGAACACATCATTTTAATGCCATCTAAAACATCATGCAAACTCTAGGAAGAAAATACACATACCCTCAGGCAACCACAGGTAGTATATCTGAGAAGAACTTCTCTGGAAACACTTTCAGAGAAGTGATGCATTAATATGAAGAATTAGTTCACAAAAACTTCATTAAGATTTTATCCTGTCCTCAAAGGACATGATCCAAAGCCAAAAAGGGGTGAGCTGCTGTTTCACAGTTTTTTAGGGAATTTTTCCCTGGCACCATCTCCACCTGTCCATATTAGACAAGAGTGCTTAACATGGGTTTATGGAAAACTTACCACTGGCAAAGAGAATGCAATTATTGTGACTGGTAATCAATATTCAATCATCATTCAATCCTTAGAGCTAGAATGGGACCCATGAAAACCAAGTAACCAAACAAAATTGGAAAGTGCACTAAGAACAGTAGGTGTTTATCCTAGCAAATAGACTGGAACTATCTGGGTAAGTGGCAGACTTAACACAGTGGAAAAATCTGATCATTAATAGCAAGAAGCACCTGGATAGAGATAAGTATGTATATGACCAATAATACTAGTGGTGAAATAAAAAACTGGGAAAATCATTAATTCAAAGCAAACCTTCAATAAAAAAAATTACTGGCTCCTCATTATAGACTCATAATGAAGTAAACATCTATTTATGAAATTAAATATAATGATATGACAGTATTGGAGGAAGGATAGATCATAGAGGGTGTTACTTACAATATTTTCATTATTATTACTATAGGAATGTACTATAGTATTGCACTATATATTATCTAAACCAGATAAATCAAGAAATAAGAATATAAATGTACTATTTAGAAATATAAAGTTAATTACCAGAAGAAAAACAACTTAAATTAAAAATTATAGTGGAGAATTCTATATATCCATCAAATCTGCTTTCCTCTTTTCCCATAGTAACAGCACCACTTCCCTGCTTGAATCTCTTCACACCCTTTTTTGAAGTCATGAGAGAATAAGGGCTTATCAATAAATGGAATGTGGACAAATGTAAAGTGTTCCACTTTTTGACTTGTGTCTTCAGTCACTGAGTGTCCCTCCTCCAAAGATTCTTTTTCCTACAGCTGTGGCTAAAATTTTTTTGGTGGATTCTTCCCTGCAGTATATTTGGGTAATTTTCCTGGCTGCATGGATTCCCGGATCTGCCTCGACTAAGTGTTAAGTCTGCTTTAACTGTTGTGAATGTTGCTGTTTTATTTATCTTTTTATTGATGTATCATTAAATATATCTTTCACTGATGTTTTCTTAAACTACATACATGGGTTACTTTTCTAGACATAAAAAAGAAAATATATATTGATGTTAAATTCTGAAACAAGCCACTCTCCAGGAAGCAACGGTTCCTTTATTACATGATGGCTTAGCTACTCCCTCGTCCCCTACCAACTTCCCTATAAATATATAAAGGGCACAGTGGCAGGGAAGGGCAGGGTCTCCTTGTAGAGCACAAACTACGTCCTCATTTACATGCACAGTACTGTAGGACAGTCAAAAGATAAGAAAACTGCAGTGCATTCCTCTAACCCCCTGATTCTAGATTTCCCCAATATATTATCCTCACACCATCATTAAATGTCATTAGGCTTGTCATTCCTGCCTTCTGATGAAGAGCAACACAGATAAATACATTCCATACCAACATGATGATTACCAAAATTATAGGAATCAAAATAAGTCTTGTTTTTCATTATGGCTTCAAACAATAGGAATTGATTTAAAGTAAAGAAATGATCAACAAAGAGGATGGAAATTAAAAATGTCATTTGTTTATTTAGATATTATAAAATAATCTATTAAATCTTAAATTTATCTTTTAGTCATAGGTATGCAATATTTAACCAAAATGAAGACTACACATTATATTCTAAATATGCTGAGGTTAACATTTATTTCTAAAATGATAATGTCTAAATATATAAACTGTAAATAATTTTTCAGAAGATTTTTTTTTTTTTGGACCTGGTTAATGGACAGGATAGGTGCTAAATAAAATACTATTTTCACATGCATTTCCCAGGTGGAAGTAATAAAGGAAAATGCCAGTCAACGCTTTATTTTAGCTTTCTAAAATGTTAATGTAATGCTTAAGAATCTTAAATATGTCAAATGTCATGACAAAAAAAGATCTGACAAAAAGTCAACAACATGAAAAAGTATACTTCATTGCAAAAAGAACAGTTTGATAACCGTACTTCCAAGCCTTTATGCCAGTAGGGAAACAGTAAAGCAGTGAGATTATAATTATGTATTCTAAAATAAAACATACTTATATTTAACCTAGTTTATATCACTGTACTACCTGTATAACTTGGGGCATATTACTTAAAAATCTGAGTCTCCAAGAATTTTGTAATAAAGGTAATACAAGTATCTAAAATTCACTGAGTGTGTACTACATTCCAAGAAAGAACTGCTCAAGTAGGTACAATTACCACCATCCCCATGTGATGGAGAAGGAAGCTGAAACACCGAAGAATTTTAAACTTTTCTAAGATCACAAAAGTTTTAAGTTTTAGCAAAGCTATAACTCAACCTCAGATAGAATCACTCCAAAGTCCATGCCCTAAACCAAAGCTACACTGCCTTTTAATAAGATGTGGTATGATTATTGGGAGAATTAAATAAGATAATGCATTCAAATTGCATATATTAATTGCTCAATAAATACTAGCTTGCATAATCTTTTTTGTTAGTAGCAATTAAAATTCTGAATTACTAATACATTGTTTTAATGACGTGCACATTGAAATATTATTGGCTTCTGACTCATATAATGTCTCTGAGATACAATATTCAACATTAACATTGTAAAAGTTGCTTGACAAAATTGTACATATTGTTAGGATTTGATTCTGACCCTTTGCATGTGTGCTAATGTGGATTCTCTTAAAGAAAGGTGTCAGACAGGCTTTTGCCAAAGTTGAACCCAGTAAGAATAAGAAATAAGGACTGGAAGGGCGCCTGGGTGGCTCAGTTGGTTAAGCGACTGCCTTCGGCTCAGGTCATGATCCCGGAGTCCTGGGATCGAGTCCCACATCGGGCTCCCGGCTCGGTGGAGAGCCTGCTTCTCCCTCTGACCCTATCCCCTCTCATGCTGTTTCTCTCTCTCTCAAGTAAATAAATAAATAAAATCTTAAAAAAAAAAAAAAAGAAAGGACTGGAAGAGGAGGGCAATGTTGTGAGCTATTCAGAGGCAAATTGAAGGGGGGGGTGGTTAGTAATGGACTGAATATGTAGATAAGGGAGACTTAGGAATTTGGAATCTGCAGGACTTCCAGGATGAGCATCAATCAGGTTTCTGGCTTGGGCAACTGGGTTTTTTGTATAAATAGATGAGAAAGCTGAGAATGGAGAGTTCAGTTTTAGACATCATGAATGTTTTGTTGTTATTGAATATGTAATGGAAACAGCTGGGTAGCTGCAAGACTGACCTTTTGGGAATTCTGAAAGAAAATGTAATTTTAAGGGCAACCAACATATAAGTTACAGGACCAAAACTGATACCACTCTGGGTCTCCAGACCAGAAAAATGATCTTTGTCACAGAATATTTAAAGACGAGCAATTATCCTAAATTATGTGCTCAGGAGCTAAAGAAGGGATGTGGGTTCAATTTTAACCATCTCCAAAAGTGAAGTACTGACATATCTACATAGGAGGATTCTGGCAGAGAGACACAATTCAGGTTATAAAGAAAAACGAATATAAAATCAGCATAAGAGGAAGAGAACAAAACGGCACAGCCCTAGGTGTTGGCCAGGGATTAGGCAGAGTAGGATACCAATTTTTAAAAGAGCACATAAACCATGAATCAGTGACAGGGACTAAAAGGGCATTTTTAAGATTCTAGAAATTTTATTACTTTTTCACATGTATTTTTTTTCTTGGACTGTCAATTTCCTTTCATAATTAGCAGTAAAACTCTTAAAAATAATTGGAGGCAAACTTACTGCCTCATTAGAAAGGTATGGCAAGCATATTTAAAGAGTTTTCCTTCTCCAAAGACATTTTTGAGGTGAGAAGGATCTTAAAAGAATAAAGTATTTTAAAAACAGTATCTTAAACAGTAGTTCCTCTGTTTTTGTGCCTTTAAAATCTGGGATGAAAGAAGGATCAGAAAGTATAAAATGAATGTGTATATTCTTTTTTCCACAATCTGCTTTCACACCCATTTTTCTTTGGTGTAAGATCATCTTTATACTCCTCTAATACAGAACTGATTAAGTGTGAATTCCAGCCTGATAGCTATGTATTCACCTTTCATAAGGGTCTCTATGTGGCAATAGAAAGTATTTGTTTTGGCCTAAGGGTTTTCTAAGTGTTATGAAGACTTAAGAACAGGTTTTCCTGCAAATCTGTGGTTTTTTTATTGGTTCCCTCAGCCAACTGGTATCCTAACAAACTTTAAAATACCACCAGAGTTATTTTGTAAGGTTTCCCCGCTCCCATGGTGTGAAAAGGGAAGGGAGAAAAGGGGAGAGGGAAGACAGGAGGGAGGGCGGGTGGGAGGAAGAATAAAAAGAAAACTAGATAATAGCAACATCTATTTTTCCTGTTTCCAAATACATGCATATAGATTGCACTTAAAAATATATGTACATGCTTAAATGCATTGAGAAGCTGATATATTATTTTTATATTGCTGCAGAATAATTACCACCTAAGCACAGCCTAAAATAACACACATTTATTAATTCACATTATGTATGGGTCAGGTCTGGGCACAGTGCTCCTGGTTCCTCCGCTGGTATCAGCTGGACTCTACTCTCATCTGGAGGCTGGAAGAACCCTCATTCAAGCTTATTTAGGTGTTTGACAGACTTCATTTCTTGTAGCTATATGACTAAGAGCCCTGGGTTTTTGCTAGATGTTGCCCAGAGGTTACTCTTGGATCCTGAAAACCACTGGCAGTTTCTAGAGTCCACCTATCACAGTTCCTATTCAAGTGGGTTTTTCCAACATGGCACCTTCAGGCAATGAATCAGCAACAGGTCCCCTGACTTCAGCTGGAGCTCAGGCTCTCCTTTAAGGGCTTTTAGCTTTCACTTATTAAGTCAGGGCCATGCAGAATCTTCTCCTTTTCTGATTAACTCAAATCAGCTGAGTTGGGACCTTAATTATATCAGAACGACCCCTGTAATTTTGCTTTCATTCTTCATTTGTCTGGCTCCAGATGAATATTTTAAGCTGCCTACTGACCCATGGTTTATTTATCCATGTTTACCTTGAACTGTAATTTGTTAATGTAGTGATGTTTTAAAACTCTGTATTTGTAGATACACACACACATATGACAGGTTAGAAATCAACCAAACTGGCTCTCGTACACCTCCACCTGGGATCCCTTTAGGAAACTTGAAATCAGCATGAGACAAATTGACTTTCCGTTCCTTACTTTGAAAATTGACCCCTTTATTTGCGATTTCTATGTTGGCTAGTGGTACTAACATCCTCCAGAAATTGAGATGTATTGTACATTAAACAGACCACTGTGCAGTTATATCCTTAAGCCCCTTCTAAGTAAGTTGTTCTGAAATACTAGCCAGTGAAGGCTTGTTAAGCAGAGGTTGCTGGACCCTACTCCCAGAGTTTGAGTCAGCAGGTTTGGAGACACACGTAAGGATTTCCATTTCTCTCAGGTTTCCAAGCAACGCTGATGCGATCCCTCTGTATTGCCCTCACCCAAAAGAATCCCTCAACTGAAGTGGCTTCATTGATGTGGGACACCTGGATGAAATCAGGCCAGTTAATGACTGCTCAATGGTCAGGGGCAGGATGTTTTCCCAGCAGGATACAGGGAATAAAAAAACAAAAACAAAACAAAACAAAAAACAATGAGACCCTCTTTCCTGAAGAATTTAAATGTTAGAGGTAAAGAGAGAGAGTCCCAATTGATGATGAAAGCACAGGCTGAAACATACGAAAACAGCAGGCTAAAGAATCCATGTGGCCTCAGTAATTATCCCTAGGAGAACCTCTGAAAGATCACAAGCTAAAAAATACGCAGGGATAGGAAACCTACTTAGCTGTTGGTAGCAGCAGCAGGGGAATCAGGGAGAGAAGAGCTATCAGATACTTACTAGTGTTCACGGAAATCTTTTCTAGGTGTGGGATGGAATGATGGAGAAGGGTGGATAAAATGAGTTCCTAAAAATGTGAAAGCTTCTGACTTACATTCCAGCCTTCATGAGGCCCAGCTCTGCTGTGATCTCGTGTTTTCCATAAAAGCTTCCCTGAAGCTTTATTTCCAGGTTCTCCCGAGTTCTGTCCACTCACCAAGATTCCTGTCTTGTTCCTAGATTTAAGTTCACAAGCTCAATCTCAGAATACAGGGATATCTCAATGCTTTTTTCTACTACAGTACTAATTGTCACAGGAACATACTGCCTGGATTAATTTCTGTTCCTTGTAACTTAAAGAATCTAACACAACACACTCTCAGCATCACTCGCTTGGACCTAACCAAATATTGCTCAGGCACACTCATATTCTGAAGAAGCCTACACAGCACTGGCTGATAATGAACCGATGGGCACATAGCAAGACAGCCAAGGGTGGTGGGAGGAACACGTAATCTAATTCCCATTCTCAATTAGAACAATGTTCGGGCCAGATACTAAACTGCACAAAGGAGTCAAGTATCACAGCAAAATCTAAAGGCAGACCAGGATTAGAGTAAAAGTGGAGGAGTTCCTCAGGCATAGGGACCGGCCTCAGCAGATGTCCTAAAGCACGCATGTGCATGTCAGAGGCAAGTGTAGCTGGAACAGCAGAGAGAGGAAGAGCGGTAAGGGACCAGGGAGGAAATGTGTAATGGCAGAGAGATGGTACAGGAGCTCTAGGCCACCAGGAGTGATGGTAGGGTCTTAGCAAAGGAGTTACATGACCCGCCTTCTTTTGAGATTTTATTTATTTATTTGACAGAGAGAGACTACAGAGAAAGGGAACACAAGCAGGGGGAGTGGGAGAGGGAGAAGCAGGCTTTCTGCGGAGCAGGGAGCCCGATGCGGGGCTCGATCCCAGGATCCCGGGATCATGACCTGAGCCGAAGGCGGACGCTTTAACGATGAATGAGCCACCCAGGCACCCCTAACCTGCCTTCTTTTTAAAAAGTTCATTCTGAATGCAAAGCTGACTAGGAATGCTTTCGCTTCCTTTACAAGTAAAGAGAATGTTTAATAAGATGGTTGTTGGTAAGCATGTAATCTAGACATGGGAAGTTATTATGATTTTGTTATCTAGGTTCATTAGCTAATTGCAACTGGATACTTTCTTTTCTGTTATTGGGATTTAGCTGCCTGGTAGAGTCGAATTTATGCATCAGATAAACCTCAACGCTGAAGGAACTGCAGCACACCCTCAAAATTATAGGTGCCATTTAAACGGGGTTTTTCTAGTTATTCTCTTCTCAATTCAGTACTGTACTCTGCATGTTCAAGAGCCCTTTAGGCCCCTTCTTATTCTTCAGATTCTCCATTACAACTTGCATTTCTTGCAACTGTGGCTTGTTCTTCAGTATATGACCATGCTCAACTCCTACCCTAAACTGCAGGACACAGGTTAAAATATTCCTTTCTGAAGCTTTTTTTTTTTTTTAACTGCCCCAATCAGGCTCAGAAACTCCTTCCTTTGCTCATGTTAAATACTTTACATCTCAGTAGTATAACCTTATCACATTTAATCTTATTTTTTTGACAGAACAATGAATTCCTTGAAGGTAGGGATAAGGTCTTACTCAAATTTCATAAAACTCCCAGGGTTCCAAGGCAAGGAAAATCATATTGTGGCATTTGCATGAACAGCTCAGGAATGAAGATCCATTTGTTCTTTCATGCTGACTTGTTCAATGACTTGTTATTCAACACCCCTTTCTTGTCCAGCCCTCACCTTCTAGCGAGATCTCACATGTCGCTATTAACTACTAAACGCAGTTCTTTCTTTCTTGTGAGCTTTCATGTATCTCTTCCCAATATCTGCTCTTTGCACTCTAAATGCACCTTGAGTTACTTACATCAAAGAGAATAATGATCTTAGAATTTCTACTTCTCTCTGGAAATATTGAGTTTAGTGTTCCCTAAAGTACTCAGTTAAATGTAAAATATTATACAAATGCATTACTGATTTTATTATTCAAAAATGATAACTGCTGATTAAAAACAGTGAGGCCTTTGACAGAAATCAATACATTAAAACATGAAAGTTGACAAAAAAATTATAAAGCAGATGACTCATCAATTCTGACAGTATAGTGTTTTGAGTCTAGTAGAAAGAAGTGTTCACGTAATTTCTCTGATCAAGACTTTTCAAGAAAATGTTAAATTGTATCAAAATGATGACTAAAGGAGAAAATGACAGTAAATCAGAAAGACTGCCAGCAAAATATAATTTTACTATTTCTGCCAGAAAAGCAACATGTCTGAAAAAAAAAACATGCACATAGATATTTTACTAATGTATTCTGGCTTTGATACTGTATCCTAAAGAATCTAAACAAACTTGCTACAAGATTGATAATAATTGCCTATGTCATGCTATAATCAAATAATAATGACAAAAAAGAAAGTGTCTAAACATTAATCATCAATAACCATAAATTAAAAAAAAACTCAGAAAATCCATCATTCAGGGAAAATACTAGCACCTATTGCTAATACGACTGGTTCTCTATTGTTCATGCCTTTTTAGCATGAAACATATGCAACATTTACAGAACAGGTATTCTTTAAAAAAGTGGAAATGCATTCATTTCCTTTTATTTTATTTTTTTAATCTTTTTTAACTCCACAAGTGACTTTGACAATTTTTTCCTCTACAGGGGAAAATGTGCCTGTCACTTTAAATAAGAAACTTCCCCATTTCATCATTACACATATAGAATGGAGCTCAAAAAAATGAAAATCTAGTGAAGTGGCCAGGCTTAATGAGTATTTGTAAGTATCAGTTTTCTGCATTTGTAACTACATGAAGTGGAAGATTAGGGATATGAAGGTGCAATTGAGACAGAAACTATTTTACCAACACGGAAAGGTTAAGATAAGTAATTTTACAAAACTCCTTCATAAAACTACGTATTTTGTATTTTGATTAATGTACGTTTTGCCTTTGGCATATTTCCCTTTGTTACCCTATTTTTCTTTTTTATACAATTGTCATGCATCTGTTCCCTTTTTAAAACACAAGCTACTGGAAGCATTCTTCCCATTGTCTTATAACCACTTTCATGTAATGAATTCAAGGTAGTATTCACACTACCGTTTTCTTTTTACCTCTAACCAGTGTGTCATAACAATATTGACTCAAGAAAATATCCAAACTCTGAATACAAAATACTGAAAACTGGGAGGAAGAATGGGTCATAAAATAAAATTGTTTAGAAAAGAGCAAATTAATAGGGCTTTCAAAGTAAAATGTTATATAACATATAGATAATATATCTGAATGTTAACTGTCATTATAAACTTTAGTTTCACAATTGCTATAGATTAATCACATCCTAAGAAAAGGCCTTAAGTTTTTCAATTTACTGAAAAATATACAGTACCCAAATATTTTTGAGAAAGACACATTTTACAGTCTTATAGAACAGCATTAAAGGAAATAAATCCACACAGAGAAAAAAATTAAATGAGTAACAATATGCAACAAACACAATATATTCATGTAATATCACATAAAATACGGTGGACATCACTTCCTTTACCTACTGCTCCATAATGTGTTACTCCCAAATACAGTGGCTTAAGCCACAATCATGTTATTATTTTCACAAATTTGTAGGTCAGGAATTTGGGGAGGGTTTGACTGGGCAGTTCTGCTCCACACAGCATCGGCAAGGGGGATATCTCCATTGTATTCAGTTTTCACTGAGCTGCTGTGCACTGTTTGAGAAGGCTTCTCTTGCCTATCTGCTTTTTTGCAAGGATGATCTGCAAGGCTGAAATCAGCTGAGTCTCTTTCCCTCTTCAAGATGTCTCAGAGCTTTTCCAGGTGCTCTCTCTCCAAGAAGGCAGTCACCCTCTTTACATAATGGTTTGGAGCTCAAAAGGAAGGAACCAGTAGATCAGTAGATGCCAATTCTCCTAAAGGCTAGACCAATAATTGGCATTGTACCATTTTCACCTTACTCTAATAATGAGAGTGACAAGCTAACAAACTTCAAGGGGACAGGACAGAGATTCCATCTCTCAATGGGAAGAGAATTAATGAATTTGCAGCCAGTTTTAATCTGCCACAAACATAATAGTTCACATCACATCTTGTTTTTTTTATCTCGCCTGTCCTCCCTTTTGTATTTTTTATTTAAAGCAGAAAGACGTCAAATTATCTGTGCATTTATATAGTATATGGTCTTTAAATACTTCAAAATTTTTATTGTTTTTTTTTCGTGGGGTGCTCAATTATTTTGATGGAAATCAGCAGCCTGAAACACAAATTTCAAAACAAAATTACTTAGAATCTTGATCTTTCATTACTTTTCCATTTATAAGTCCAGTCATGGTTACCAGAAGTAAAAGAAACAAATAAAAACAGGCACAAAAGAAACAGAATTAAAGACCTAGAAATAAACGCATGTGTACACAGTCAACTAATATCTGAAAACGGAGCCAAGAATACTCAGTGGAGAAAATACAGACTCTTCAGTAAATGGGTGCTGGGAAAACTGGATAAAGGAATGAAACTAGACCCCTATGTTATACCCCACTCACAAAAAATTAGATCAAAATGGATTAGAGTTAAATATAAAGCCAGAAAATGTAAAATTCCTAGAATAAAACATAGGGGGGAAAAAAAAAAACTCCTTGACATGGGTCTTGACAGGGATTTTTTTGGATATGACACCTAAAGTACAAACAACAAAATCAAAAATAAACAAGTGGAATTACATCAAACTAAGAAGCTTCTGCACAGCAAAAGTAATCAAGAACAAAATGCAAAGACAACCTACAGAATGGGGAAAATATTTGCAAACCATATATCTGATAAGGGGTCAATATCCAATACATAAAGAACTCATACAACTCCATAGGAAAAAAAAATAATTCAATTAAAAATGGGCAAAGATCCTGAGTGGACATTTTCCAAATAGGATATGCAAATGGCCAACAGGTGTATATAAAAAGGTGCTCAACATCACTAATCATTAGGGAAATGCCAATCAAACCAAATGAGATATTACCTCACACCTATTAGAATGTTCATCAACAAAAAGAGAGCAAATACCAAGGATGTGGAGAAAAGGGAAGCCTTATCCACTGTTCATGGTATTGTAAATTGGTATAGCCACTATGGAAAACATATGGAGGGTCCTCAAAAAATTAAACATAGAACTACCATGTGATCCAGCAATTCCACTTCTGAGAATATATCCAAAGAAAACGAAAACACTATGTTGAAGATACATCTGCACCTCACGCTCATAGCACCATTATTTATAGCAGCCAAGACATGGAACAATTTAAATGCCCATTGAAGGATGAACGGATACAGAAGCATATAAAGAACTCAGACAGCCCCCCTCACTTGTACTCCATATTACAGACCGTTCACTGGCTGCTGAACTCTGTGTTAAGGGCCATGCACACTTCACCACAGGGAGGTAGAAAACAATACAGATTAAGTGGAGTTATAGGCTGTGAACAAATGAGAGAACAGTTTACATAAAAGAAAAGAATATTAGACTTTCCTCTAATTTGGCAGAAAACGTAACTTAAAGAACCAAATGAGCAGATCTTAAGAACTGGCAGCTGTCTGTTTCTGGACTGCTAAGGAAGAAATAGCCAGCATGACTAAGTGATAGCAATACTTTCAAGTATAAGAAAGCAGCAGAGATTACCTGCTACTTTCATGGTGTCTGCAAACCTTCCTCTGAGTTCAGAAGGAAAGTAGCAGTGACTACTGTGTCATGTATAGGCTTCCCGAAATATAATTATTTGAAGTAGACATTAAAGAGCAGTATTTAGATGGAGCAATATGGAAATAATATATCCCAGCTGGGAAGTTTAGAATTTTAGAATTTTCCTGCCTTTATATTTACTTTGCAGAGAGTTTTCCATTATCTGTTTAGAAATCAAAACAATATCTAACAGAAGCTGGTTTGCATAATATTACATCAATTGGAAATTACTAATTGCTATTCAACTGCCTCATAAATACTGACAAGTGCCTAATCTGTATCAGCCATTGTGATAAGAACTGTGTTTATTTGGGGGGAAAAAAAGAAAGAAAAAGAAAAATCCCTGCCATCAAGGGGCTCACAATATAATGGGGCCCTGAAAAATCAAACCAAGGATGGCTTGCAAGTGAAAATGGCTATAACATATAAAAAGGGGGTAGAATAAATGTTACTGCAGCAGAAAGGATGTTTGTTTCATTACAGATTTGGAGAAAGGCTAAGAGCAGGGGTAATACCTCTGGTGTACTGCTAAAGCGGAGGATCCTACATAGTTCCAGGTACCTAGCAAGGGCTCAGAATCAGCACTATAAATAAATGAGTACATGGACAACCATTAAATAAAAGAATTGAGACTGGAAAAAAAAAACCTCTTAAAGAATTTGTACTGGTAGAAAAGAGGCAGGGGGTGGGGGTAGGTGGAGGAAACTTTCTGTCAAATGAACAAAACATGTAAAAAGGCATAACAGAGAAAGTTAATGTATGTGGGGAATAGCATTCAAACACTGGTGTGGTTAGAGTACACATTCTTTAATTAAAGAGTAGAGAAAACATAGCTGAGATTGTATTAAATGCAGAGACAAGATCACAAAGGGCCTTGTTAACCATGACTCAGATTTTGATTTTTTTTTCCCTCTGAAATAAAAGATAGCCAGTTAAAACAGTCTGAGTGCTAAGGTGACATGATGAGATTTTCAAGTTGGAAAGATCCCTGTGAATAGTAATGAAAGCTAGTGGATTGGAAGTTTTCAAACCTAAAGGCAGACAGAAGAGCTCTGAACAGTTATAAGAGTATAGGTTAATAATGAAAGCAGAATTATCAGTGACAAAGAGCAAGCAGAGAGGGGGATGAATGAGAGTTCATTCTGTCACGAGAAATGAGAAAGGGCAGAGTTGCTTATGTATTTCTGACTCTGGGGCTTGACTGTATGGGTTGCCTTTATTCAAGTTACACAGAGACACATCAGGATTGAAATATAGGTTTGGGGGTAGTTTCATGTTGAACGTAATGATTTTCAGGTGCTTTTACGGATAATCAAGTGAAGGTGCACAGTAATGCCAAAAAAAAAAAAATAGATTTG
Organism: Neomonachus schauinslandi; assembly: GCF_002201575.2. Classification (NCBI taxonomy): domain Eukaryota; kingdom Metazoa; phylum Chordata; class Mammalia; order Carnivora; family Phocidae; genus Neomonachus; species Neomonachus schauinslandi. The sequence continues at coordinate 26,804,735 of NC_058405.1, read as the reverse complement.
GGATTCTGGAGACAGACCTTGGTAGAGTTATATAACCCTGTGACTCATCAGTGTATAATGGAAGTCTTGAGCTGGGATAAAATCTCAGGGAGTGTATAAGATGGTAAGAGTTATAAAAACATATTGCAGCAGAATGCAGTATAAAAATTTCAACATTTCAGCGTGGTTAGAAGACAAATCCATGAAAAATTGAGAATAAGTTGAGTGTGGTTATGGAATTCAGGAGAAGAGAATATAAAACTCGAGAAAAAGGAATTATGTTGAGTGACACAGAATTGTCAAGAAAGGTTATGAGAGCTATTAATTGTATTTGTGTAGAATTCAAATTGGTGTAGAGGAATTTAAAAAAATGAAAATGCTGAACAAAAAATTAAGATAATTAGTGTAAGAAACTTGGCAAAAAGAAGAGAAAAAGGAACAAAAGAATTAGATAAACAGGATTTTGTTTCAATACTGGGAGAAACAAGTTATAATAATGCTTTTATATATATAACCATAATATAGCACCACACACACAAATTCAAAAAAGTGCTAAGTTATATCTGGTATGTTTTTATGTTGTGAATTTATGTTTAATCTCATTATTTAAAAATGTAATTAATATGCAAGTTAGCTTTAATAAACAGAATCATCTGTTTCAATCAAAACACCACATTTTCAGTGTTTTAATAATCGAGTTCACAATATTTCATTTTAAGGCATTAATTAAACACAAACACACACACCCCTTATACACTAGATCCCTTATAATCAAGTATCTGCATGGAGAAAATATATATTGATCTTAGATTTAAAGACTGCAAAGAAATACTGCTGCCAAGACTGACAAAGATAAATTGCAATAAATTCATTTTCTGAAGACTTTCCAGGATTAGAAAATAAATGCAAATGGATTAGTTTTCAAACAATGATAATCTTATTAATGCTATGTGACTTTTTCTATTTAATAAATACTTATTGAATCATTTGCATCTCAAAGATATATATTAGGATATAAATATGTACACACAGATATAAAATACTGTACCAAGTGTTTCCAAAGGTTAGCAAACATATTTTTACCATTTTTCGCAGATTTTATTAAAGCCTTACATCAAGCTATTAGGATTTAAGAAAGCTGAGCTGCAGCTGAAACGCTGTCTTGTAAACATCAAATTTAAAGTGCCATGTAATTTTTAAAGAGGAAAATAAAGATTAAAAGGAAATTCTTGCTTTGAATTTCCAGAATTTTTGTAGATAGCACAAAGGACAAACCCAAATTATGAGAACTGCAGGGGGAGAAAATAAAAAAGAAGGCCTAGGAGCTCCAGAAAACAATCATTCTACTTAAAAAACAAAAACAAAAATAAAAACAAAAAACTGAAGAAAAAGAAAAAAAGATATAATAAACTGGAACACCTCAGATTTAGAATTAAGTGTATTTTTAGGTTGCACATTCTAATCACAGAAATGCTCCGCAGATGAAATCATCATAGTTTAACTTACTCTGTATTGACAGATGTACTCAGCTCCTGGGACTGTTTCCCTTTCACATGATTTAAATTAAATCAATTAAAAAGTCATCCTTACCTAACCTAATTAATGTGATAACACAAGCAAACAGTAAACCACTACTTTTGATTTTAGTTTTTGAAAATCTTTTTGTCATAAATTACTTGCACTTTGAATGGAAGGATCCATTTAAAACAAAACAAAAATCTGATTTCACAGATTAACTATGGAATGTGATCTCCTAGTCATTTTAATTCTAATGGAGTAAACCACTTGTCTTTTCCCACACAAAACATCATGCCTCTATTCTAAGTAGCCCCTCCATAAGTCCTTGGCAATGGACAGAGTGAACATTTCCTTTGAAAGAAAAGAAGCCACTCTGAAACGTGTGTCTAGTCTACATATGTGCAGAGACAGCAATGGCCCAGACATACACTTCTCAGGGAGTCAGTAACTACCACCACATCCTGCATGTACCACAGGATGTTTGTGTAAAAGAGTGCAATCCCTGTATACTTCCTATGGGTGGATTGGCCTGTTTTACTCAGGGAGTGGGCTCCAGCACTCACTAGAACGCTCCCTCCATAATCCTCAGTTGGTTTGTACTATAAGAATATGAAATGGGAAAGTCTTCAGAAGAGACAAAGGTATTGGATATCTGTGCTAGTGTCTAGGGGTCAAAAAAGATGAAAAGGGTACAGTGATACATGCAGGATGTTATGGCAGTCACCGACTCCCTGAGCAGTGTCTGGATCATCTGGGATCATCACTATTTGTTTCTATCTTCAAAATGTATCTAGCACCCATCCACTTCCATCTTCCCAGCCACCCATCTAAGCCGGGCCACGTTCATTTTTTAATTCAATAACTGCAATAACCTTCTGTCTGGCCCCCATGCATCTACTTTTACTCATCAAGTACTCATTACACAGCAGCAAGAGTAATACTTTCAAAACTTAGACAAGGTCATTCCTCTGTTTAAACCTCTTAAATGAGTATAGCTGACACACAATGTTAGATTAGTTTCACATAGTGATTCAACAACTTTATACATTATGCTATGCTCACCGCAAGCGTAGCTACCATCTGTCATCACACGCTATTATAATATCATTGACCATATTCCTTAAAAGTTTGAACACTGTAAAATAAAATGAAATAAAACAAAAACCTCTTAAATTTTCATTACACTAAAAGTAAAAGCTAAATTCTTTGCGTTAATATACAACTTCCTTAGCCTATCACTCCCTCACTCATTTCTCATTTAACTATACTCTCCCATATCACTTATCATTAGTCCACCAAACACCTGCCTTAGAACTTTGCATTTACAACTCCACCCTGCCTCAAAGTGCTTGCACTGGTGATGTCATCCTTCTTTCAGATCCTCAATTAAAAGTCACCTCTTCAGTTCTATAGCAACTCAATTTAAAATAACCCCAACCGACCCTCATCCCTGCTCCTAACCCTTCATTTTCCCTGGCTATTACATTTCTGCTTTTGTTTCCTCATCCTTCATAGCATTTATCATTATCTATCTACATCTAATATATATATATATCATATATATGTTATATATATGACATATATATAACTACAGACACAACGAGGGGCAACTATATAAAATATTTAGGACCAAAGCCCTAACTAGTAAGAAAGTACACATAGGACCAAAGCCCTAACTAGTAAGAAAGTACACATTCAACTACCATATCCAATGTCTATATATTTTACCCGCAAGCCCTCTATAAATCTTCATCGCTATCATTTCTTTTTTCACAAATTTTCCTTTCAAACCCTTGTGTGAAGATATTTTTACTGGCACAATGGATAGGGGAAATAAGAAAATGTCTGATGTCCAGCAAAACATTAGAAAATTCTCATGTAGAGAAAACTTTAAGATGATGACTTGAAAAAGAAACCGTCTTAACATATTCTGCCGTGAAGAAATTGACCTTTAAATAAAGGATGGCACACTTACTCTACATAAGAACACATCCTTCACATAAATGTTCCTGACATACCACAGCTGAGTCAATGTTGAAGTGTTATTGAATATTTTATCATGAAAAGATATTATAGGTTAATCTGAAAATATTTCTCAGAGTTTGGGTTTTGAGCTTTTTGTTTTGGGGGGGAGGATATAAATGACTTGTGAAGGAAGGCTGAAAATGAAAATATAAAAAATAGCAAGGTATTGGAGGGTAGAGTAAAAGAATAAAATGACAGAAAATCTTGGAGGACAGCAAAGAGATCATGAACTGTGAGAAGAAAATACATTAGCTGTGAGGAGCACTATATTCATGCATTCAGAATGAATATACTGTAGTTAGGCACTCATGTCCAAGGCTGCATTTGATGATCTCTCATATTTGTGCTTTTAGTTACAGGGAATTTTACCATGTAGACTTACCCTCCGCCTTAGTAGGATACATTGATTTATAGTTATGATTTGTATGCAAAGCAGGTTTTCAACTCCAGCTCTCATGACAGCAATAAAGCTTGCTAGATTGAATGGTTCACTTAATGAATAATTTATATTACACTAAGTCACATGTTGAGCTGTGGGAAGTACTACCAGAGGTGAACATTTTGGAATATGAATCCAGTTTTAAATTTCTACTTACTTCAATTGAAGGAGAAAATATGAGCTTAGTTCCTTTCAAAGAACTAGGAAGCCCTTGAAAAAGATAAAATAACTCCCATGACAAGTGCAGAGGATTTCATTTTATGGTTTTACATATAAAGGAACAAAAATCCTGACTGAAAAACAAAAATTTAAAACATGCATTTAATCTAAGCATTACTTAAAATTTCTGCTGGAAGTAGAAGTTGATTTTAAACTAGGCCAGCCTAATAAAATATAATTTTAGGATCAATCAGATGTTTTTTGGATTCTAATTTCAAACGAGACTATCAAAATCTACTCTAACAAAATTGTTGAACAAACAAGGATATTGGGGGCGGGGAGCTCTCTATTTGTCAGCATCCACTTCCCTGTTAGAGCAAAGCACTATATATTCTCCATCTGTCCCTTGCTCAGATATTTCAGTCATCTCAAGGTTGCAGAGAAATGAAATGCAATCACATCTGTCAGTAATATTACAGATATCTGCTATACATACTTCTACTAGTGGCACAGTTAAGTACACAATATTTACTGACATGTATTTATGTATTTACACATATACATAATAAATACAGCATTTGCCTTAATGCAGAGGTGATTAGAAAAATAATAGCTAACATTTGTGGAGTGCTTGCTAAGTAAGGTAATGCACTAAATTATTTTATTTCTATAACCTAATATGAGCTGCACAACAAGGGGGATATTTGATCATATGAGAGATCACTGAACTATGGTTAACGGATATGAGGTAACTCGCCCCCAGACACGTTGTTTGTAAATAGCAGAGCAGAAATTTCTACTGCATGTCTGATCAAGAGCCCATGGCCTTAACCACTTCTCTCTGTTTTGTCAATCCTAAAAAGAAACAAGAGAAGCAAAATAAATGACTTCAGAATACCTCTATTGTTCTCAGTAGCTGGCAGATTAGAAGGACCCAGGCCTGCTACCAGATTCTCATTAGAACTGGTTTTATAAGTTTTTATAGATCCCTGAACTTCTAATGGTCCTTGCTTATTTATGGCCCTTGCTTATTTTCATTGATGATTAAATGACTTTTTAATCTCCCATCATGTCTTATGTTAAACCATTTTATTAAGATTATAATTAGGGATACAAAATAAATTAAAAGAATATATTTTATGAACATTAAATGTTTTATTATTTATAACTAGCAACTGGTATGCTGAATTTTAAGGAATCCTGAATTTTTAAAATTATTTTTCTCTATTTTATTATTATTATTAACTTTATTTTTTAGAGCAGTTTTATGTCCACAGCAAAACTGAGAGGAAGGTACAAAGATTTCCCATATATTCCCTGCCCCTACCTACACATAGCCTTTCCCATTATCAACATCCCCCACCAGAGTGACCAGTACATTGGTTACAATCTATGAAACTACACTGACACATCATAAAATCCATAGGTTACATTATGGTTCACTTTTGGTGTTAGACATTCTATTGGTTTGGACAAATATATAATGACACATATCCATTATTATGGTATCATACAGAGTATTTTCAGTGCCCTAAAAATCCCCTGTGCTCCAATTATTCATCCCCTCCCCTTACCTCAACCCCTAGCGGCCATAAACTGTCTACATAGTTTTGCCTTCTCCAGAATGTCAGATAGTTGGAATCAAACAGTATGCCGCCTTTTCAGATTGGCTTTCACTTAGTGACATGCATTTAAAGTTTCCCCATGTTTTTTCATGGCTTGATATCTCACATCTTTTCAATGCTGAATAATATTCCAGTTTTGAATTTATCCATTCACCTGCTGAAGGACACCTTGGTTGCTTTCAAGTTTGGGCCATTATGAATAAAGCTGCCATAAATAATTGTGGGCAGGTTTTTGTGTCAACATAAATTTTCTACTTTTGAAAAATACCAAGGAGCATGACTATTGGATTGTATGGTAAATTTATGTTTAGTTTTGGAACAAACTATTAAACTGTCTTCCACAGTGACTGTACCATTTTGCATTCCCACCAGCAATGATGAGAGTCTTTGTTGCTTCATGTCCTTGTCACAGCATTTGATGTGGTTAGTGTTCCAGATTTTGGCCATTCTAATAGGTGTGTAGAAATATATCACTGTTGTTTGAATTTGCATTTCTCTGATAATGTGATATGGAGCAACTTTTCATATGCTTATCTGCCATATGCATATCTTCCTTGGTGAGGTCTTTCAAAGTCTTTGATCAAATTTTAATCAAGTTGTTTTCTTGTTGTTGAGTTTTAAGAGTTCTTTGAATATTTTTGATTACAGTTTTTTTTAATCAGATTTGTCAGCAAATATTTTCTTCCAGTATGTGGCTTGTCTCCTAATTCTCCTGACACTGTCTTTAGCAGAGGAAAAATTATTTTTAATGAAGTCCAGATTATCCATTATTTCTTTATATCTTTGGTGTTGTATCTAAAAAGTCAAGACATAACCAACATAACCAACATAATTTTTTATTATCTTTTAGGAGTTTCATAGTTTTGCACTTTACATTTAGGTCTGTGATCCATTTCGAGTTCATTTTGGTGTAGAGTATAAGGTCTGTGTCTCAAATTTTTTTTTTTTTTTTTCATGTGCACATCCAGTTCTAGCAAAATTTGTTAAAAAGGCTATCTTTGCTCCTCTATTGCCTTTGTTCCTTCGTGAAATATTAGTTGGTTATATCTGTGTCTCTTAAGTTTCTACATTGTCAAGTGGGGCAGGTTAGGAATGGGGAGTCTTGATTATCAACAGAATGTTAAAATATGATTGTAGGAAGCTCATTTTCTCACATATGAATTAACAGTATCCAATTTGTTAGGCAAAACAGTGCTGTGGCTTGAAGTGGAGCCCCTGTGTCAGAGTGAGTAACACCCAGACAGATTATGAAGTTCCAGATGGCTAGGGATAGGAAGAAATGTAACAGCAGGAAACAGATGAAGTTTGTCTGTTTGTTTGATCTGTCAGTTTCACAGCAGCAGGATACATAAATAGGAATGGCCCCCACTTGTTTTCCTGGGATCACAGGCTCTTCCTCTGGGAAATATTAGGAGAGACAAAACACAGATTACCATGATATCATTGACACTGTCCCATTTGGCTGACTGATTTTACATGGAAAAAAAAAAAAAAAAAAAAACGGATGATGGAGAATTTTTTGAGACTCTATATCTCCCTGCTTACAAAGAGAAGGATGGATTAAAAAAGAAAAAAAAACTTTTTAAGTAGGCTCGTTAGGATTCTTATTCTCCATTTGCATAAACCTGACAAGCTGCTGATGACAGCAATTAATTCCGGCTTAGTTTTAGCCTTATTTAATAAATGCAAAATTATCAAGAGAAACTGGTTGGAAGAAACACAAAGTCCCTACCAACCTAGTATATTAAGAGTAACATTAATTGTTATGTTTTACATTTTAGTTTGACAACAAAATTGATTTTTTTAAATCAACTCAAAATCTAGATCAAAGTAATCCCATGATACACACATGCACGTGCGCATGTACACACACGGTTGAACTAATTAGAATGTTTCAGTAAAATGCAAATTCATTTATAGGCAGAATGCTTTCTCATATGAAAAACAGGATCTGAAAATGTATTGTTTTATGATAAATGTTTAGGGGAATTGAGGACAGAATTCTGAAATGTTATATTGGTTAAATGAGACTTTAGCATAATGTTCCTAATCCCCAGATCCCTATAAACTTGAAATGGCATTATTTCATGTGAAAGCAAAAGAGAAAATATACAAGCAAATGGTTTGCTTTGTGGTTAGCAGGTTTAAAGTGATGCAGTTGCTACAATGAAATGCACAAAAATAGTGCACAGGGAGTCACAGAATTATATCTTTTACCTGGATTGTGGCTTGAGTGACTAGGCTGTGAAATAGGTAAGGCTGCAGTACCTGGTACAGTGCTCTATAAATAACTTCCCTTTCTAAAGATCCATAAATTTCTTGGCAAGAGATACTTCCTATCTTTGCTTTATATTCCACTCGGTGGGAAAGTAGGACCTCTATGTAATTTCTGATGGTAAATAACCACTAGTATGGTAAACAAGTGTCTACGCTAACATATTTTAATTAAATATGCAAAATATTCCCCTATAGATTGAAAATTTATTTGTAGAGTTTTTACCTACATTGTACAATAAAACTAATTATTTCTAAATAACTGGATTTCCCACATTATTAGAATGTAGCATCCAATAACCAATTACATTTTTCTCTTTGCATTTGGATACATTTCTAGGAGTATAATTTGGGCTACTTTTTTTTTTTTCCCTAAAATGGCCCACATCATATCTGAGGTAACTGAATGAAACTGTTAAGTATTTCTCTAAATAACTGCTTTCCAAGGCAGCAACAAATTGCAAAATTTGATGCACTGGAACTTCTTTAAAATATGCTACATGTGTTTGAAATACTTTTTTCTATCATCTGGAAAAAAAAGATTCTATGGCTTCAAGCTGATTTAGTAAATTCAGGAACACCCTGCAGGGACAAAAAAGTCCCCAAAGTAGCACTGAAAACCCCAAAAGGGCCACTTAAATAAAATGAGTCAACAGCTTAGTTGCTAACAAGTTACAGAAACATCCTGTTTTGGGGCGCCTGGGTGGCTCAGTTGGTTAAGCGACTGCCTTCGGCTCAGGTCATGATCCCGGAGTCCCTGGATCGAGTCCCGCATCGGTCTCCCTGCTCGGCAGGGAGTCTGCTTCTCCCTCTGACCCTCCCCCCTCTCATGTGCTCTCTCTCTCATTCTCTCTCTCTCAAATAAGTAAATAAAAAATCTTAAAAAAAAAAAGAAACATCCTGTTTCAGAATACACAAAATATTTTTCTAATATTTAAAACTAAATGTCTTGACACTGTTATATACTATCAGTATTAACTCATTTTCACTGAAAAATTTAAATAATTTCATCCCTACTCCTGTTCCCCTTGAATTGTTCATTGACTAACTACTGATCATTTTGTTACTCAATGTTCAACTTACTGTACTGATAAGAATTTACTTCAAGCCATGCTAAATACACAGGACAGAGAAGGCACATTTCATCGGCACCACTTTTTGAAGATTTAGAACATCCCTACCAGTTTTGCCTCCTCTTTGCTACCGATCCCTGACATCTGATATATCTGATATAGCACCTACACTATTTGTTTCATTCAATGTTTCAATTGTTTGGCCTTCTGTTTCCTGCCTGGGCATTACTCTTGTTTTCTTGATATTTCCCTATTCAATAATACCCTCAGACAATTATTAATATGCAACACCATCACTTGGTTTTCAGCAGTTGAAGCAGATATCAATTTTATCTTATGGTTACATTACAAAAAAGAATTCCTGTAGTGCTTTTAAAGTAGCAGAGAACTGTGCACTGTATAGTTCTTTGAGTATAAAAAAAATAATGATTTTTTAATGCTAGTCCAATAAAGTGACTCTGACTTTGGGACCCTCAGCCACATTCAAGAACTAAAAATTCCTTGTAGAAATTCCCTCAATCCATTTTAAGTCATAGAAAAAAAGAAAAGATTCTTCAGAGACTAGTTCTAAACTCATGAAACACTCCTAGGAATGGAAAAACACAATGGTGACTCAGTCTTATAGACCAGTTTTTTCCTTTTAGTATTCTTCAGTACTAACTCAAAAAAGGAAAAACTCCTCTGGCAAACTGTACTTTATCATTTACTTTTTTTACTCTGTTCACTCAATCATTAACTCATCCATTCATTCAATACCTACTGACCACCTCTTCTGTACCAGATATTATTTGTATGCTTTGAAAATTTAGCAATGAATGAAACAAAGTTGGCTATCATGTCAGGGAATACATACATACATACATAGTAAGTATGTAGTTTAAGAAATGGTAATGGGATAAAGCAAAATGAAGCAAGAGGAAGGTGATACAGAGCAGAAACTAACTTATAGGTGGGATGCCTTTCCCAGTAGGAATGATACTGAAGATGAAACTTGAATCAGTTGAAGGAGTATGCCAAGTACCCATATGAGATGAGCATCCAGACAGAGGAAAGAGTACTTACTAAGACCCAGGCAAAAGCATACTTGATATATTTCAGGAAGAAGGTTATAGTGACTATAATCAAGTGAGCCAATCATGAAATCATTTCTGCAAAAAGCAATTAAAAAGCTGTATAAAACTGACAAAAACATTCCGGTGCTCTGGAAATGGCTCAGAGGCATGTAATAATCGCAGAAGCATTTTTAAAAATTTAAAAAGCATTGAAAAATGCCGAACTTGGGTAAGAACATAGGGAATCTGTGGCCTATTTCCCCCTAGGCTTGCTCTCATCAATCCCTCCCCCTCCACGCCCCATTAGTAGGCATTAACCATTAAGAGGACCCTCTGCTAGGGTCTAAGGAAGCTCATTCATTTTCCAGCACTGGATGATGCAGCAGTATTATCCCCAGAAGTGTCGATCTCAGAGGTGGGTGAGTGGGGAAGGCCACCATATCTACCTGAGGTCTCTGTCTTGGGTAGGGCCAATATGTACCTGGCTGAGGTTGTACACCTACATACAGGAGACCAGAGAGGCCTCAAATTAACCCAACACTCCTGGCCAACTCTGAGGTGTGCTTTTGCTCACTGAAGAGCCAAAAGAGTTCCATGAAAAGTGCAAGGCAAGGCAGCCATGAAAACCCTGAATGCACTTCCCTAGCAATCCAAGACTCATCAGATAATGGATGTCTTACTAGATCTAAATGTTGGAGAACACCACTGTCCAATCACTGACTGACCACAAAACACACAAACAAAAACCTAAAGAAAAACTAGCTTCCCAATGCTGCAGGAGAAACCTATTTCACAGATCTAGCCTGGGCAAATAACTCAACAAAGAAACAAGGAACAAAACCCAGCAAGAACAGCAACCCTCACAGGGAAAAAAAAAAATCAACGTTAAAAACTGCACTTCAAAATCATAGTTACCTTTAGTTCCTGTGGCTAAACCATGTACTTGTTCCCCATAAAGTTTACAAGAGCCTTTGGCATTCTTTAACATTGCTGCTTCCTTTGTAGAGTGACCTGCAGAGAACTATGCAGTGTATGTCTTATGAGGAGAATAAAACCTTGCTTGGGTTTGGCCTAGATTTGCAGAAACCTGTTCTATCCTTTGGCCAGGATATGTTCGGGATTGCTAATAAGGCTTCTGTCTTTCTCATCTATGCATTTTCTAGGACTTTTATTCAAATGTCATCAGAAAGTTAGGCAATGGAGCACCGAAATGGACAGATGAGTCTTCCGGTAAGAACGCAGGCATTATATAGGATTGTCTTTTGAGAATTTAAAAGCAGTGATACAACTGACCAAAAGTTAGTCTGTTTTTAATTACCATCGTTCTACAGCAATTCTAAGCAATGTTAGTGATAAAGTATTTATTTAAAAAAATATACTGGTTTAAATTCTGAAAAAGTGTTATTGCCACAGTTGTTTTTATAATATAGTATGTAAAACTTAAATTAAACACATATTATTACTTATCTTTAAATATCATGGTATTCTGCCCATTTTTTAGAACTTCTGTTTATATTATCACCCTCCAAAGAGGCAGATTCAACCATATGCAATTCTTTTGAGGTAAGTTTGTGCCCCGTTAGAATCATCTGAGTCCACTTCAAGTGTAAGCCTATTGTCTATGTATATATATTATAGCATTTTTTTTCCTTCATTTTTAATAAGAATCTTACATATTAAAGGTGTAGAGCATGATGTTTAGATGTATATAGAGTGAAATAGCTGTTACTATTAAGCTAATTATTGTTATATTGTTAACTGCTTATTGCCATACGTAATTAACATACCTCTTAACATATTATTGCATTTAAACAGTAGCTTTGAAATAAATAATAATTGCACACTGACTTTAAAGACCAAGAAACAGAGCTTTAGTTACTTCAATACTTCCATTCAATGTAGCTAACTTATTATCATTACTTTTTAAACTATTGTGGTGAGCAGAGTAATGGTTCCTACAGATGTCCACACCCTATTTTCTGATATCTGTGAAAAGGTTACCTTAGATGACAAAAGAACTTTGTAGATATGATTAAGTTAAGGACCTTAAGATGGGTTAAGATGGGAAGATTAGCCTAGATTATTTGACTGGGTAGAATTTAATCACATGTATCCTTGAAAGGAAAAGAACATTTCCTTGCTGAGATCAAAGGAAGAAGTGATTGATCAGAGGGAAATAGCATTACAGACTCTGAAGGTAAAGGAAGGGGGCCACCAGTAGAGGAATGCGGGAGAAACAGCCCTGCCAACACCTTGATTTTAGCCAGTGTGACCCATTTGCGGCTATAATCTCTAGATCTGTAATATGATAAATTTGTGTTATTTTAAGTCCCTAAGTTTGTGATAATTTGTTACAGAAAACTAATATAAACATGAATATATATGAAAGCCACTCAAAATGATACCAAAGTGGGGGGGAAAAAAAAAACCTTTGTTTTCCATTTTTGAAATGTATTGTGAAATGACATTTTTATGAATCTTTGAGAAATTTATTCATTACTGACTTTTTCCTATTTGTTACCTATTGCTTTGATTTTATTAATTTTAATTTCCAAAAGCTTTTGTGTTTAAAATGAATAAAAATTACTCTTCAATCATGAATGAATATAGATTGACAAATCTGGACAGTCACTTGAACGTAAGTTTGTTAAGATCAATTCAAAAAAAAAATCATTGGCATATTTGGAGATGTTAATACTCAAAAACAGAAATCCTATTATTCATTACCATTATAGGTCTAAGATTTGTCCTTTTCTTTTCAAAAAATACACTGGGATAATTAGCATGTATTACCATAACCATTTTCCTTTTTTTCTTATTTTTAATGTACTACTAAATTTTACTTATTTTTAGTTTTACTGACTTCAGTATACATACACAGAGATCAATATAAGAAAGCTTTCTCTGCCTGCATTTTCTCTGGTTACACATATTATTCGTTACATTACATAATTATTACTAAAAATAATTTTGTCAGATACAGGAGGGGATGTTAAAAAATGATCTACTCTGTCAAATTTCCCATATGTGCCACTGAGGCTTGATCAATCACATGCGCGCGCGCACACACACACACACACACACACACACACACACTTTCTTTCCAAGTACTGCACATGTTGCAAGAGACTCTTCGTCTAATCTATGATTCTTCCTGTTTAACACTCACTGTAGTCACATTGTTATCTTGTCATACTGTAAAATAACAAATCAAGGAATGAGAATAACTATGACGTTGGAAGAGATACTATAGTAATAAAAATTAGGTCAGAGGAATGTATTTGAATCTTTAAAAGTCATTCAGGAATTCTACTTCTTTTCTAGGAATGCTTTATAATTAATACAAGAGACATAAATGGTATTCCTTAGAAATGTATTAAAGATGATAGAAAAACGGGTTTTTTTCCTACAAAGGCTGATCTTTTACTTTACATCCATGCTTAAAATTTTATTCCAATGTCACTTTAGAGAGTTTGCCATCTAGGGGCGCCTGTGTGGCTCAGTCGTTAAGCGACTGCCTTCAGCTCAGGTCATGATCCCGGAACCCTGGTCAAGCCCAGCATCGGGCTCCCTGCTCAGCGGAAGCCTGCTTCTCCCTCTCCCGCTCCCCCTGCTTGTGTTCCCTCTCTCGCTGTCTCTGTCAAATAAATAAATAATATCTTAAAAAAAAATGTTTGCCATCTAAACTAAATAATTGTGAATAATTTCAAAATGAACATGGGAGTGCAGATATCTCTTAGAGATCTTAATTTCAATACTTTTGAATATATGCCCACAAGTCAGACTGCTGGTTCATATGGTAGTTCTAATTCTTTGAGGAATCTCCATACTGTTTTCCACAGCGGCTGCATAATTTACATACAATGCAGTATTATTCATACTTTAAAAAGAAGGAAAGCTTGATGTATATTTATCTATAAACTCATCAAGTTGTGCACATTAAATATGTACAGCTTTTTGCATGTCAGTAATTGCCTCAATAAAGTTTTTTTTTTAAAGTCACACACACGGTTTTATTAAAAAACAACAACAACAACAACTAAATGATGATCTCTAGCCTGTATTAGTCCATCTAGTGCCAGTAATAGAGAACTATAAAGTGTAATAGAGAACTATAAAGTGCTTTCTGTCATGTCAAGCATCATACTGACAGGATACAGTGACTTCTCTTGCCTTCTGACTGTAGTCTGTCATCCAGCTTTGGTCTTATGGACTAGAACTGGATAGTGTTTTCTTCAAGAGTAGCAAATATTTTAATTCTTCATCTGTGGCTACTGTAGATTCCTAGAAGTTCATTGGATGTTGAAATGTTGTAAGGATTTGGAAAATGTCTCCTAACGGACAAATTTACAATTTATGTAAAAAGCATCTTTCCCCTAATTGGAAAGCAGGCACATCATTGCATAGTGGTTTAACAAAAACAAAAATTAAAATTCATATGGTCAAAACTGAGAATAAAATATTACAGTTATCAAGCTCACCCATATCTAGAGAAATTCTCTCAATTTAAACCAACAAAACTTGAGGGAATAAAGTATAAGAAAGCATTTCAGTTATGTAAAATAATAAATTAAAAATTTCATATTATCAAAGATGTTTTGCTACTTCATAGTCACTTGATTTAGAAATATTGTCATTTTGCCTTAGAGATTCTAGTTCTTTCCTATCTTATTAATGTCTTTAACAAATATTTATGTGCCTCCCAGGTGTAAGTCAGAGGGGGTAATTCTTGAGATAAAACTGCTGACCTCAATGAGGTGACAATACCGTTGAAGGTCACATATCTACCACAATAATTAATAATAAAGTACACAAGGGAAACTTTAAATAAAATCTAACAAAACCCAACTAATGCAAAGTAATGTTGTGAAGGAATGAATGCACAAAGGGAAGGCAAAGGAGAGAAACTTGACCCAAATTGGGGAAAAGGAGGTGGTCAAGTTTGGGTCCTGATGGGGTTACGCTTAATCGATCTATGAATGGTGAATATGAGTAAAACAGGTGAATAACTTAGGTGACATGTGTTCCTTATAAAGAAAGCAGCATATGCAAGTCACCGAGTTGAAATGACTGAACAAGCACAGCTTGATTAAATCAGCAAGGGCCTTGAGGATAAATGAGGAAATTCCAGAAGTGAGGCAAGCAAAATCAACCAAACTGAAATGGAACAACTTAAGGACTCTTCCATGAATATTTCAACCATTCCATTTGAGCTTTTGGCTACTTTCGTACCTTTTAAAAATATATAGTCTAAAATAAATGAATCAATGAATGCATGAATGAATGAATGAATGAATGAAGTCTGCTTCACCTATCTTCTGGAAAAAAATCTTACCATGTTATTTCTTTTTAATTCATATGACTCCTTCATTATGATAGGAAATAAATGTTGCTGATAGAGTTTTAGTAGGGATTTTAAAAATATCTTTGCCATTCAAGTATTCCATCTACTTCATAACCTGACAGGCATTGAGAATTTTTTTTTTTCTGATTATTAATCCAGGACTGTAGTGAATTCCTATTATTTTACTGTTAATTTATTAAAAGTTTTTTCTGAACTTCAACATTCATCTGTTTAGTCTCATAAAATAAAGTACATTTTAATAATGATGACTTATGATGAATGTTTTAATATACTCTAATAATAACTACCATTACTTATTGAATGTTTACTGTGATGCTGGTAACATTGGAGGTACTTTAATAACATTACTTCAAATAATTCTGAAGCTAAATCTATGAGGTAGAATATTATAATTTTCATTGTACAAATAATGAAGCAGAAGTATGGAGAGTTTTGGTAAGTTGTTATGAGTCATTCAGGAATAAATGGAAGAGCACAATTGTTTCTCAGACACTAAAGTTTATGGGGGTTTCTGTTTTTACCATTGTGCTGCACTGTGATATCTGTAGTTCAATAATTTAAATAACTAATTCAGTTAGTGTTCCTAATTTGAAAATGTGGTTGGTTATTTGTGAAAACAAAAAAGTTGGAGTTATGGATCTGGGCCTCTCTCAGGAGTCCTGGATTTGTGTTTCTACATCTCTATGTCTGGTTGACGTTTTATAACTGCATACTTATATATAACCTAGCACCTATTCACCTGCTGTAGCCAACAAATCCTTAATGAATGCATACTACATATGGTAAAAGTTGGCACAGTATCTCGGGTGCGCTGAGCAATAACCAAGCACAAGACTGACGTGTAAAGCCAGGGAGGCAACGTATTAATATGCAAGATACAACAGAACTGATCCTGGGGGTGGAATACACATATTGGCGTGATCAACATATTATTTCTCTGTAAAGTTACTTGCAACATCAAATCAGATATTTCCATTAAAATACTTTAATAAGGCCTGGCATAATTGAGGACACCTGGACAGCTCACTCTATCCTGATAGACAAAACTTAAACATGGGGAGATAAATGACCATGTGAGTACAGTTTAGTGACATGGTTTAAAGCAAGAGTGGTCAAGTGGCTCAAGTAAGTAATGGCACCATGCTAGGATATCTTTTTTAACCCACAGTGAGAATAATTCTAGAAATGTGAGTAGAATACAGCAAGTTAGTGAGCTACAACCATTTCCATAATGATATCTAAATACTTGAAATCTATATTCTAAACTAGCATTGTCCAAGAGGATTCTCTGTAACAACAGGAATGTTCTCTATACTGTCCAGTATTATAACCACTAGTTGCTTTTGACTGCTGAGCTGTTGGAATGTGAACAATATAACTGAATTTTTTTTAATTTAATTTTAATTAACTGTTACTGTCATGTGTGGTTAATTGCTACTGTTCTGGACAACAACAAAGTTCTAAGACTTTCTTTCCTTGACAGGGCTGCTATACAACATAAAAGAATTTAGACCGCCTACGCTTCAGCGGTAATAATACTGTTAAGTATTGATGAGTTATTTCTTTAGATGTATTACATATGAATTTACCAAAAATACAATCAAATGTTACCAGCTTGGAAGTCTGAATAAGATCATTTTGTGTCTCTGTTATGATCAATTAGATGTAGTATCTGTAGGTTCATTCTCAGAAGCAACCTTTTCCTTCATTCCCACACTTCGGTGGGCAGAATATTATTGAATTATCAAATATTGACAACTCTGACATTTGTTTTGCCACAGTGTAACACTGCTATCAGAGGTTTCCTTTTCTGCATTACTTTTCATCATGTGTCACAATTTCTCCTTCTTCATTAGAAAAATAGAGTTGTTGAGATAAACACAGATTTGCGACAAAGAAAGTAAATGAGCAAACAGAAGTACTGCACTTTAATTTTTTGCACTGCTGAACAGCAGTATTTATGAAACTAAATCTGATATCTGACACAGACCTTTAGGAGTCACTACTGCTGTGCATTCTCTTAATATGTAATAGAAGGGTAGGTTGGAAAAGCAGGGAACAATAAGTAGCAGCTATATGTCATAACCCCGTCTTACAACTTTAGGAGCAATTTAACATTTTTAAATAAAGTTGATAATGCATGACCTATGACTTATACTCACAGAATATGACCTAGAAACACCGGCAAGTGTGTACAAAGAAGCATGATACCACAAAGCATATTGCAACAGCAAAGATTTTGAAAGAACCTAAATCTTTGACCTCACTAGAATAGATACCGGTGTTTATTTTGGCTTTACAGAGACTAAGGCCCTAAACAGCTCTAAAACCCTACAGAAATATCATTTTATATCCTATATAATGCCAAAGATAATTTGTAGGATACTGGATAAATTCAAAATACCAAATTCAGTTTTGCGGTTGTCTTAAGGAACTGATAACTGGAGCTCACTATAAGTTCTCCTGTTACAAGAACCCCCGGTATTAGAAACCTTCCAGACAAAGAATCAACAGGAGCTTTTCCAACCATATTGTAATAAAGCAAATATGGGGGCGCCTGGGTGGCTCAGTCGGTTAAGCGTCTGCCTTCAGCTCAGGTCATGATCCTGGAGTCCCTGGATCGAGTCCCGCATCGGGCTCCCTGCTCAGCGGGGGGTCTGCTTCTCCCTCTGATCCTCCTCCCTCTCGTGCTCTCTGTCTCTCATTCTCTCTCTCAAATAAATAAATAAAATCTTTAAAAAAAATAAAGCAAATATGGTTGATGTTTGTATACAAGAGAAAATATAGTAAGCAAAATATTTTCTATCCAAATTTTGATAAACTCTTGAGAAAAAAATCATAAAATACATACATAAAATACATATTAAAATACTTCTATTTTGATTAAGATTATCAATTTTCAACAAGTACAAATAATCTGTAATCCTTTTACTGGTTCTTTTAAGTTAGTTGACGACTCCAATCAGTTGCCTGTGTTTGTGCATGCCCGCCCGCGCACATCTATAAAAACGCACCTGGGAGGGGCGCCTGGGTGGCTCAGTTGGTTAAGTGGCTGCCTTCGGCTCAGGTCATGATCATGGGGTCCTGGGATCGAGCTCCACGTCCGGCTCCCTGCTCAGCAGAGAGCCTGCTTCTCCCTCTTCCTCTGCCTGCCACTCTGCCTACTTGTGCTCTTTCTCTGTCAAATAAATAAAATCTTAAAAAACAAAAAACAATGCACCTGGGGGCTCAGTCAGTTGGGCACCCAACTTGGTTTTGCCTCAGATCATGATCTTGGGGTTGTGAGATCAAACCCCACATCAGGCTCTGGGCAGAGTCTGCCTGAGATTCTCTCTCCCTCTGCCCCTCCCCCCCAACTCGTGTTTTCTCTCTCTCTCTCTATATATATATCTTTAAAAATGCACACAGGTAAATGTCCATATATCCCATATATATTTTTCTCTCTCTCACACTCCAGGTAGCACCAGAGGATCATTTATACACTAGCAGTCATTAAGCTGGAAACTTCAGGATTGTATCTCACTCTACTTGCTCTACCTCCCTAATCAATCAGATGGATTTTGTCTCCAAGTCTGTATTACCTGTTTCCTGTTGTCAATTTACCATGACACAATCCTAGATCTGAACCTCATTATCCCTCACCAGAATACTATAATCACTACTTAATTATAAAATCTCCTTACTTCCATACAGTCTAGATGTCACTGAGTGGAAGATTCCTATTCTTTAGGGTCCTTGGAACTGCTCCTGGTTTAAACCATCCCCAAATAAGTATGTTTCTCACTTTCTGCAGAATTAATGATTATTGCTGCTGTCATCATTAACAATTTTGTGATCAAGGACCTTGTTGCCCCTCCATTCATGCCCACTATATTTTGAAAAGTCAAACAGGAACTCTAATATTTTTATCCACTTTCTCATACATTTCTTCACACTGTATTCTCTGTATAAGGATGCAGGAAATGCAGGAGATGGCCACCATCTCCACTGACCATAGTTTTACCTATTTTTAAGCCCAGTTTATTACTTTATCTACATTTTCAAATCTCCATGAAGTCACTTTGATGGGACATAGCCACTGCTCAAAAACAAATTACCATATTTTCTAAATTACCCTATTTTTGATATATTTTCTTTGTAATGCATTTGTATGGCATATGTGTGTGTGTGTAGCTGTCGTGTACACTGTTTCTATATACTTACCCTCTGAGTTCGGGGGCAGAATTTTATGCACTAGTTCTCTCAGTACTAATAGAGTTCTTTGCACATGTTAAATGAGTTAAATTAATTCAAAAAATAATGATCCTATTGTTCAGTCTTTGTAGGTGACTAGAGTCTGAATCAGATAAGTGTGAATAAGCCTGAGCCTATACACTATAGATCCAGCTGAAAATTCTCCAAGTCAGTTGTGAAAGTTTGTTTTTATTGTGAAAGTAGATGTATATATTGCTGTGTTACTGTTGGCTCCAAAATTTGTATATTTAAGGTCAACTATGTTAAAAGAATAGTCAAGGTGAAAACTTACATTGTGCTCATATATAAAGCACATTAGGAAAGTAACTTCATGGACACAGAGAATGCCAAAACCTTGCACTCTATTCCCAGGGCTCAGACACCAGCCCTGCCAAACAATTGGTGTGAGTTGGGAAACATTCTGGATATCGATATTCAGTATTTTTAACCTTTTGTCAGTATGTGATGAATTAACTCAGCTCCAAGGCTGTTCCGGTTGACAGTGAGAGCTGATTTAACTCATTTCTCACTGCAGGAAGAAGAATCAGATCCAGGGAGAACAGCCAATAGAAAAGAAGAAAAGGAATTAAAAATGAAATTAGTGTACTAGTACTTTAGCACTGTCAGGCATTCCAGAATCGCAGGGATAATTAGCATTCTTAATATAAAGTACTGATGTTATGCAGTATGAACACACTATCACAGTAAGAACTGACAGTGTTTACTGTTTCATAGCAGCCTCCTAGCTGAGCATAGAACTTTTCACAAGCAAAAGGAATTTAATTTTAGATTCAAAAATATTAAAGCCATCTGAGATGGAATGCAATTAACTCTTTCCTGCTTCCTTTCTTTACTACCTTATTTTACTCCTGTGTAATGAGATTGCCTCATTGTAAATTACTGCGTGCCACTAGTTTGTAAAGGTGCATAAGTTTCTTGACCTTAGTGCCTCCTCATTTGCAACAATAAGTACTTATAAATCACAACATAGCCTAATAAATCAATTATCTTATTAGGAACTGCAATACTGTGACTTTCTAATTCTTTCAATCATTCTGCATTTATTGTTTGAAATTATGCTGTATTTTAAAACTCCCTCCCATAACCCTGAAATGTAGTCCATACAGGAAGTAGAGAAAAGAATTCTTAATTTTTCACATGCTGACTATTAATTTTCATCATAATTAGCTAGACTCACAAATGCCAGCGTTCTCTAATAAGCACTGCTTTATTTCTCTCTGATTATATATTTCTATTTCTTTCTGTCAACGCTGGGATTTTTATATATTTGATGTTTTCAATATATGTTAATAATCATTCTTTTCAAATCACAAAGGATTCCAACTAAATGTAGTAAGAGTACCTTCAAGCTGGCTCTGGAGCCTTTTGAATGGACTCCATAGTCCTTTTGCAGCTTCTGTTTTTTATATTCAATAATATATCCCACACTTACCCGTGCATTTCCTGCCCAGCACCCAGAAGGGCTTTTTCTCCGAGGATCCTCATTACCTCTATTGTTGAAAGGCATTTAATGAACAAAATCTGGCTATCAGCAGTACTTACTGCTACTGGGTTGCTGTTGCCTTTTGAGTGCACAGTGTTAGAACATGCACTCAACAATAAAAATATAAAAACAACTTACATTGCTTTATTCAATTCAAATATAAGATTTATACTATTTTATCCTTTATGCTGAAAAGGTATTTCCTACACAATATTAACATAATTATTTTCTTAAACTTACACTATCCAAAATTATACATGAAGTATGCATAAGATAATAACACAAAGGAGTAAAGTTTGAGATTTTGCATTTGTTTTTGTCCTTAGACATGCTTTTAGAATGTATAAATAATTGGACTGATTCTTCTCCTCTGTGAGATTATATCATCAAAATTATATACAATTAGCTATGTTTGCCCCAATTCATTTTAGTTAAAATATTTTTATGATTTTATTTTGCTTTTTGATTATATAAAATATTTACATGATTCAAATATCAAAATTATACATATAGCCACAGGAATTCTTTTCATCCCTGTCCCTTCCATTCTGTCCCCCCCCCCATATATAATAACTATTTTTAGTAGTTTCTGCTTGATATCCATTAGTTTTTTGCAAAAATAACCATGGGGGGTGTGTGTTCACTTTTTATTCAAAAAACAACATAATATATTCTGTTTTGCGTCTTGCTATTTTTTACTCTATATCAGAGCATAAAGACCTTGCACATATGATTTTATAATACCCTATTACTCTATTTTGTGACTGTATAATTTTTTTCTCCTTTACTTTCACTCAGTCCTTTATGGATGGACATTTTGATTGTTTCCAACATTGCTATTACAAGTAACACCAGAGCAAACAACTTTGTTCCTAAGCCATTTTGCAAATGTATCTTTAGAATAAATGTTTAGAAGTGGAATTGCTGTACTAAAATGTAGACGCATATGTAATTTTCCTAAATGTCACCAAGTTCCTCTCCATAGGAGTTGTGGCATTTTGCATTTTCATCAGTGACACATTTAGATATATTGTCAAACAAGATATTATGCCACTCTGACAAATGAGAAATCATACTTTTATTTTTTACTTTCTCGTTATATGTAAAATTAAGTCATATTTTAAAGGGCCTTTGGTATTTATTTTTCTGTGACTAGTGTGGTCATATTTTACCCATTTACTGTATCTTTTTGGTCTTTATATTATAAATTTTAAGAAACTTCTTATAATTAGATACACTAACCTTTGTGAGGTATACTGGAGATATATTTTCACCATTTGTCATTTGTCTTTTGACTTTATTATGCGTGTATTTTTTGCCTTTATTATTTATAATGTAGTATAACTATAATTGACTTATTAATTGAATAACAGAAACAGGAATACTATCATAAACATGAGGATTACTGGTGGGAAGACACATTAAAGAGATCATCTAAATATAGTGAAAATTCTATATTTGGATATGCACAAGGAATACACAAATACATAAGGGCTTATGATATGTGAAATATCATAATTTGCTATCCTACACTCTAACAATTAACCCTCGGGCGCCTGGGTGGCTCAGTTGGTTAAGCCACTGCCTTCAGCTCAGGTCATAATCCTAGAGTCTGGGGATCGAGTCCCACATCGGGCTCCCTGCTCAGCAGGGAGTCCGCTTCTCCCTCTGACCCTCTTCCCTCTCGTGCTCTCATTCTCTCTTTCTCAAATAAATAAATAAAATCTTTAAAAAAATAAAAAAAATAAAAATTAACCCTCACATTGCTTTCATTTTTTTGTCACAATAAATAGATGTGTAATTGGTATCTACAGAGGTCAGTTTGCTTACATTGAGCCATTACTTAGGTTGAACTTGTAAAATTATTAATCCAAGACTTTCACATTTAGATATGATACAGGAATAGGTACTATATTTAATCTTTCGCCAAAAAAAGCTAAAATAAATACATACATACATAAATAAATAAAACAGATAAAACAATGGTTTTCAGGAAAGGGGAGACACAGCATTGTGAGTTAGGTATTGCTAAATAAAATTAAGCAAGGTAAATTTTATGACTGTACCAATTTTTTGCCTGCAAAGAGTAACCAGGCTTCAGCGAAGAGTCTCACTGAGTGGAAAGGGCAGGTTTCAGAGTTTGGGGTGGCCAAAGCAGCTAGAATTTGCATAGCAGACCCTTTACAGGAGAGAGCTACAATGAGAGAGAGATTGAAAAAGAGCATGAAAGAGATATCAAAGGGTCCCTTGAGTATTTTATTGAGTACTAATTTGGGCATGATTATGGGAGAACTACCCAACACCAAGAAAGAACTTCTAAAAACAAGTTAAGAGAAAACCTCTGAGATATATATGGCCAAGCATCACTTGTGTGCTCTGACTAGCCAGCACAGAAAGTCTTGTTAACAGATTCCTCAGAAGAGTTTTGTCTCGATGGTGGGAACAAATTATCCCTAGATTTAAAGTTTTTCTAACAAATTTAAAAGCAAGACTCAAAAAGATCTATGTCCAAATAAGTTATTGGCATCCCAGAGAAATTTTCAACCATATTTACAGGAATTAAGTGAAATTTGCCAATCAGCAATACAAAGTGTCAATGTCTAGTGAACAGTAAAAAATTATTAGGCACGCAACAAAGCAATTAAAAAAAGACAAAAAGGTCCATAACCAAGAAAAAATGTATCAATATAAACAAGCCCAGAAATAACAAAAAATTAGAGTATTAGCATGCAAGAAAGGTTGACAAAAACGTGAACATATTTCTAAGTTTAAGCAGTTGAAAGCATGTAGAGAAAGAGAAATATCACAAACACAGATTTCCAGCCTAATCCTTGCGCTTTTTCCTTTTAAACTGGGTAGATTTCTACATTTCTAATTCTGAATCCTAGACAGATCTGACCATGTTATCTACTGTTCTATCAAAGCTTTAATATTCTACTTACCTCTGTATACACATTTCAATATTTACAATATGTTTAAAGATCTCTGAGTTAGGGATGGAGCTAGAGAGTATAATGCTACGTGAAGTCAGTCAGTCAGAGAAAGATAAATACCATATGATTTCACTCATATGTAGAATTTAAGAAACAAAACAAATGATCAAAGGAAAAAAGAGAGAGAGAGAAATAGACAAACCAAGAAATAGACTCTTAACCACAGAGAACAAACTGATGATTACCAGAGGGCAGGTCGGGGAGATGATGGGTGAAAACTTTGATGGGGATTAAGGAGTGCACTTGTCATGATGAGCATGATGAGCATGATGAGCATTGGGTGATGTATGGAAGTGCTGAATCACTATATTGTATACCTGAAACTAATATAACACTGTATGTTAACTATACATTTTTTATTTAAATTCAGTTAGCCAACATATAACACATCATTAATTTTTGATGTAATGTTCAATGATTCATCAGTTGCGTATAACACTCAGCGCTCATTACATCACGTGCCCTCCTTAATGCCCATCACCCAGTTACCCCATCCCCTCACCCCCCTCCCTTCTGTAACCCTCAGTTTGTTTCCTGGAGTCAAGAGTCTCTCATGGTTTGTCTCCCTCTCTGATTTCTTCCCATTCAGTTTTCCCACCCTTTCCCTATGATCCTCCGTACTATTCCTTATATTCCACATATGAGTGAAACCATATGATAATTGTCCTTCTCTGATTGACTTATTTCACTAAATATAATACCCTCCAGTACCATTTCATCCTTTCTGATGGCTGAGTAATATTCCATTGTATATATGAACCACATCTTCTTTATCCATTCATCTGTTGAAGGACATCTCGGCTCCTTCCAGAGTTTGTCTATTGTGAATATTGCTGCTATGAACACTGAGGTGCTTCTTTGGGGTAAATTGCTGGATTGTAGGGTAGCCCTATTTTTAACTTCTTGAGGAACCTCCAACTATACTAAAATTTAAAATTAAAAAAATATGAGTTAGAACCATGTCAAGATGGCAGATAATTGCTGAAACACCTCTAATTCATTGTATCATATTCCCGTTTGCTTCTTTCCTCAAAAATGCCTGTGGCCTTAAAATCTGGTCTCTTCTCCACCAAAAAAATGCCTGCTTCTGACTTAAACTATAAGGGGGCAGGTTGTTAAGGTCATGATAATACTTATCTTACCTCTTTTCTTCCCTCTTATCCACTGCTATCATCACTGGCATCATTTCCAAGTGTGTTACATGTATTTTTCCAATCATCCTCAAATGCCCTCTGCCTTAACCTCTGTTATACCTTGAGGCTGGTTTTCCCATGAAATATAGAGAGATTTCTTCAGATTGTATATATCCAAAAAGTAATAATTAGTATATGTAAGCAAAGTTGGCTCTTTTTATGTGGGGGAAAAAACAAAACAAAACAAAAATGGTGGTATAAAAGGAAACACTTTTTTTTTTTCAATTACTTTCCCTTTCCCTAATAGCAACTGCATGAAGACATTTCAAAAAGATGTGTTAACTTCAGTTAAAGGAAAATAGGCTCAAGTTAATTAGACTGAGTCTCTTCTATAGAAAACCTAGTTTGAAGAACCATCCACAAGCAGTGAAAAGGAAAGTGGATGAAAAAGCATCAGTGAAAAGATGGAAGAAAAGACCCATCTGTGCAGTTTCACTGGTAGAAGAACCTGGCACTTACATTCCCTAACCCTCACTTTAGGAGAGTTCATCTAAACTGTCCCTTTCCTTGACCCATCTCTGTCTTTAGTTTGTAATTACTGTCCCTGATTGTCACCTTCTTCAATATATTAGTGTCATCATTCTCAGGATTGTAGATAAGGGAATTAAGGAAAGACAAGAGCTGCAATCAGGATGGGATCTCTGGAACAAGCCCCAAATCTGTCAATAGGATTAGGAGCATGAATTTTAAGGCAAATTAGCTCAGACATGGTTTATGCAATGAGTAGCCTCTTGGATAAATCCGAGTGCTCTAAGTCACCTCATGGATAAACCATGAAGTTTAGACTACCACTCTCCAATTCAGTAGCCACTGGCAACATGTGGCTGTTTAAGTTTGTATTAAAATTAAATTTAGGGGCGCCTGGGTGGCTCAGTCGTTAAGCGTCTGCCTTCAGCTCAGGTCATGATCCCAGAGTCCTGGGATCGAGCCCCGCATCGGGCTCCCTGCTCCGTGGGAAGCCTGTTCTCCCTCTCCCTCTGGCCCTGCTTGTGTTCCTCTCTCACTGTGTCTCTGTCAAATAAATAAAATCTTTTAAAAAAAATTAAATTTAAAAAAATAGCTTAAATTTAATTTCTTACATGTACTAATTACATTTTAAGTGATCAATAGCCACCATATTGGAGAATGCAGATTATAGAACATTTGCATCACTGCAAAAAGTTCTATGAAATAATGCAGATCTAAACCCCCTGATTTTTTAAATAGAAATAACAGAAGTAGGTTCCAAGAATGTGTTGTGTACTGGTTTGTTATGATTTCAAATCTACTTGTTTATGACTTGAGTGAAGTTGTTTTGATCTAAGGGTGAATTTCTTTACATTGAGGAAGCTGTGCCAGGATGTTGTCAGCAACATCTATTGTCGATAATCACTTAGTAGCTCAACTGTTGATGGGCACCGCTGGGGGACTTACTGATAAAAACGCTTGGAAGAGCAGCAGTGATGTAATGGACATTTAAACTTTAAATACCAAGAATTCGTGAAGATTAACTCAAGTGTTCAGTCTGGGCGAGGCTACCCTTCATTGATCTAAATAGCTTTCTGAAAACATTGGACTTTTTTCCTTTTATCTCCCCTTGCCTGGAACAATAGTGTAATTAATCCATCACTGGTTTGGAGTATGCTAATTCTTGAATGACTTATTAACAGACACCATCCTGTATACTACTGGTTTGTGAAAAATTACTACTATAAATTATAATTCTCAGAGTGAACCTGTGTTAAATAAATTATTGATGAAGACAATTTCAGTCTCTGAGCATAATTTGCATTGAATAAAACAGAGTGGCAAGAGATACTGTCTTTCAGGTTTCTCAAATGATAACTCTACATAAGTTTTCCCTAAAGAACTTCTAATAAGAGGCAGCACAACATAGTTACATAAAGTGTCAGGTAGAGCTAGACTACTTAGGAACAAACCAGGCTTTCACTATTTGCTGACTGAATGTGTTTTTCCAAGTTACTTTATATATTGTATCTCAGTTTTCTCAATGAAAAATGGAAACACTAGTAGAAGCTATGTCTAGGGTTGTTTGAGTGTAATGCACATAAAATACTTCCCTATAATGCAGTAATTCCTAAAAAGTTGTTAGCTATAATGATTTTTATTATTCTTCTATAGTTATCACATACATGAAATAAGAGTTCTGACAATAATTCCCATTATTAAGCCAAGGGCTTCTCTGGTACAAACTATCAACCCAAGCCCTGAATAGAACATTATTCCTAAGGGGAAAAATGGAAAAGAAGAGCAAATTTTATCAATGAGATTTATGGAAACAGGTGCTTATTACACAAGTGCTTGTACACAAAAATTTGAAAAATTACTATGTGTTTGAAAATTACAAACTATAAGTGCTATGCACTGTTTATCTTATTTATATATAAGTTGTGCCAAGAAGAAAGGTTAGGGAAGTTTTCAAGCCTCTATTCCACTCACAGTATATTCATCTAGCAAGTCACTGACAGAAGGGAGGACAACAGTACTCACTTCCATGTATTCACAATGATTTGTTTTACAATAAATATTTCAATTAAAAATGTTTTGATTTGATTTGATTTTCAACTGCAAAGAAAAAAACAGTCAAGACATTTAACTCAAGGACTTACTCAAAAAATTAATCCTCCTACTCTTTGAAATATTTCAGAAGCCACTGAAAGTCTAGATCTGAAGCACCAGGAGTTATTCTCGTGTCTCTTAGCTGCTCATTAGTTTGATGTATTTCTTGCAGACACCATTACTGCCAGGCTGCTGATCGATTACAGCACATGGCTTGACCTCATTATTAGATAGCTCTAATTATTTTGGGTAGATATTGAGAATTTTATTTTCAGAAAGCAAATGCGAGAAAGGATTTTATCTCGAAATTGTGTTTTAAACCACTAACATTGTATTCATACTAACACAATTAGCAAGTATTTAAATAGCTGAAAATCCATGTGTTCTATATTTCTAAAAATGATCCCTAAAGAGATAAAATAACATTCCTGTCAAAACTGTCACTTAATTGTAATAAACACGCAATGAAATTTACTCAACTGTGTTCAAAATAAGAAATTCATAACTCTAGTTAATGAACAAAAAGGACCAAAAGGAGTATAGTTAAAAAAAATTCCGTCCTTTTTATGTAAAATACCTGTTTTCCACATGCTCATGGAGTTTTATCATATCAACATTAATCAAAAGATTATCTTTTCATTTCCTCTTAGTCCCAGAGAGATATACTCCTTAAGGAAAATCAGTGCTTAACCATTACTATTTCTACACAGAATGGTGAATGAACAGGTACTACACAAAGACATATTAGGAACATGTCAAAGCTCTGTTTCCTCTTTCTAGTTCCATGGAGTCACATAATTTCCTGAATTTAGTATGCTAGTAAATGCAATTTACATACTGTCTTAGACTAATGTTTCCTCAGATGTAATGTATGTGACAAAATAAGTGGACAAATTGAAAAAAAAAATTGCCAAAGTGACATACATATATTTCTCATAGAAATGAGCAAAGCAATTATTACAATGCTTTATAAATATTAATACTAAAAACATTCCTGAATTTTTTTTTTAATATAACAGGGTATTTTCCATGAAGTGTGGAAAAGCAGGTTCATTTTCTCCTTTGGTCATACCATTAGAACCTTTTGTGGAAAACATGCTCCACTGCAAAAATATGGTTATTCATTTAATTCCCTAAGATACTGTAAATAACATATCTATATCCTTGGAGTAGGATAGAGGAATATCAGAAAGATGCTGAGAATGTCCATTTGTCAGTGTTCTAGAGCTATGAAGGAAACCATGAACTCTTTGAGGCAGAATGATGACCAATAAAATTGCACGGTAGTACTTTTGCATTTATGAGGTTCATTTTACAAATGTATAAATGCAGCAACAAAAAAAATTAAGTAACTGGCTCAATATCTCACTGCTCATAAATGTGAAGACTGTATTCCTAACTACTATAATATGACTTTTTAGGGAACATGGACATTGAAGGAAGACAGGGAGACCACAAGACCCAAATTCATGTAAGTAAATAATGCTAAAGATAAAAGAAGAAAAGGTGAAACCAGATGTAAGAAAGCAGCTAGCCAAACATTACAATATTCCATAAAGCTATTTAAAAATGTACTCAATGAGAATTTTGGCTTTAACAACTAAAGACACTGTAAAAGTTCTACACAGACAAACAGAGCAGAAAATATGCTTCTTGTGGAGAGTCACACTCAGAGTGAGAAGAGAAGGGGTTGAAATGATCACGCCCAGTTGATCTTGAACTCACCCAGGAAAGTAGTGAGAGTACGAAAAGGGAACAGGAATTCAGTGCTAATGAACATCCCTCCCACACGAAGAAATCATCAGTAATGGGAAATGAGTTTCTTCCCTTTAATACATGCTACCTCGAGCTTCAATTTTCTTGCCAAGTAAACCAAATGACTAAACTAGATATTCTTCTTCTTTTACAGCTTGAATGTCTGTGCCATAGAGACCTTCCTCTGCTACCTATATAGTGATGAACAGAGTTAGTATGTGTTTTTCTTCATGGAATACTTTTCATCAATTCTGAAGCCAAGATTGACTTCTTGTGCCATTTATACATGCCACCATTTACCACTGGTATTTGGTGTGTTAAAGGACCACAAATTCATTCTGGTATTTGCTGGAACACATCACACGTCTTCTGTGCCCCATAAAAAACATATTCCCTAAAGAGATCTTGATATTTATCATGATCAGGGTCTAAGCTGTTGCCATAGGACACAGGAATAAGTAAGGCAGACTGGAAGGTAGATAAAATCAGGGTTTTATATGGGATTAGAAATGCAAGCTAAGCTTTTTTATCTGGAGATTGGCAAGGAGAGATATGATTACAAAAATAAAAAGAATCCAAAACATTTAGAACTATATTAGTTCAAACTAAAAGTGGGCAGAATATAGGAACATATGCTGAGACCATTTTGAAGCAAACTCTTAAGATTCTGAATGCCCGGGGCGCCTGGGTGGCTCAGTTGTTAAGCGTCTGCCTTCGGCTCAGGTCATGATCCCAGGGTCCTGGGATCCAGCCCCATGTCGGGCTCCCTGCTCAGCGGGAAGCCTGCTTCTCTCTCTCTCCCACTCCCCCTGCTTGTGTTCCCTCTCTCGCTGTGTCTCTCTCTGTCAAATAAATAAATAAAATCTTAAAAAAAAAAAAAAAGATTCTGAATGCCCACTGGGGAGAGATGTGGTAGGCTACCAGTAGGATGCTAATTTGGTGAAAATTAGAATAATAAAGCACCTAAGACCAGTGAAAGATGTTAGGAACCCTACCTCCAAGCTCCAAGACTTAACAATTTACCCACTGTAGCTTTAGAGCAATTCAAAAACAGAAAGAGCATTAAAAATGACTTACTGCTGAGCCCAGTACCTACTGAAGTAGAGATAATGACACGGGGCTTAATTAAAGTAATAATTGGACAACGGTGAGGTAAAGCTATATGTGGTACAAACTGTTAAGCATCATTTTCATTATAACCACCCGTAAGTATAGCGCACATTGAATAATACTCATATTTGTAAATGTTGAAATTTTAGAACTGGGAATTACTTTTAAGAAGTACTATTGATTCCCTTCATTTTACAGATGCACTCAACATTTCAATCATTTAGCAAATATCTGAGAATCCTTACTAAATTCCAGGAACTATGTTAGACTACCGATTTTTAGTCTCAATTAGGCCACCCAAACTCCTTAGAATCATACCATGTTTTCCTAGTTCATTTTACTATTCTCCCTGAAGTTTATTTCCTGCCTTCTCATCCCTCTTCAAAACGCCAACCCTTTCTCTTTCCTCTCCACTCTCACTTAATGGCTTTGTTTTTATTTTGTAGAGAACATAAAAGCAACGAGAAGAGGGGTCCTCGGGCTCTCACTGCCACGTGCCCACATAGCCCACATACCACCCATCTCCCTCTGTGACTGTACTGTGATCACACCTGTATTTAAAGATACCACCATTGTGTTTAAAGCTAATGTCAACCCTTTGCATTCACTAGAATCAATAGTGTCTTATTTTCTCCAACGTATTGATCCAGATATTGGCTCCTTCTCTGTTCATATCAGTTTACCCTCTACTGCATTATTACCGTAACATACATATAGTAATAGCTCATTATTTACAAAACAAACAGAATTCTCCATTTAATGTGCCTTTCCCTTTTCCTTTCTAAGGAAAGGCTCAAAAGAATTATTGGCAATGTTTTCCTCAACTTACTTTCTATAGCACTTGACAGAAAATATTATCTCTTCTTTCTTGAAAAACATTTTCACCTGATACGTACAACAGCATTCCGTTCTTTTCCTACCTCCCTGGCCCATCTTTTTCCATTTCATTTACTGGCTATTTACTATTTCTCCAAATTCTGTCATTTATAATGGTCCAAGGATAATTTTTCAGACTTTTTTATTCTTTATCGGATCTCATATTTTAGATAATCAGATATAATCTTATAAATGTAAGCCAGTGTTTCTAAAACATTTTTTCCATTAACATCTCCCTAAGGAGAAAAATTAAATTTACATTCTCCCTAATGAGAGAAATTAAATATTAAAAACAGGAATTTGTCAGATAGGTTTGAGCTATAGAGGCCCACAGATCATTGCAATATCAGATTTTCCCACCCTCCAAGAACCAATTTTCACTTCCTTGAGGGAGATAACATCCCTACTGAGAATGCATGCTTTAAATTTTATTTATATTCTGATGAATCCCAAACGTATACTTCCAGGAAGAACCTCTTATCTGAACTCTAGACCAACTGCCTATGACATCTTCAGTTAGGGTGTACTAATTATTGCAAATTGAAAATGTACCAAATCAAAATCTTGATGTATATGTTCACTCATCTAAAGTCTCTTTTTTGGGGGGGGCCTGGGTGGCTCAGTCGTTAAGTGTCTGCCTTCGGCTCAGGTCATGGTCCCAGGTTTCTGGGATCGAGCCCCGCATCGGGCTCCCTGCTCCACGGGAAGCCTGCTTCTCCCTCTCCCACTCCCCCTGCTTGTGTTCCCTCTCTCGCTGCGTCTCTCTGTCAAATAAATAAATAAAATCTTAAAAAAAAATAAAATAAAATAAAGTCTCTTTTTTTCCCTGAAATCTTCCCCTGCTCAATAAATGGTAAGGTAATTGTTTCATTAGTTCAGAGCCAAAACTCTGAGAGCATCTTTGATTCTTCCCTAACATCAGTATATCGTGTGGGATCTAACTTCACAACTTATCCAGAATCTGACCACTTATCATTTCTACTACTAATTCAAATTCACTTGTATTCACTTCCTCAGCTGGGTTATTGTAATACTGCCTAGTTCTCTCTCTGATTTCTCCCTTGCTATCCACTCACCTTCAAGTCTATTTCCTAAGTGGTAATAAAAAAAAATTAAGTCACATAACTCTAAACCTTCTAATAGCATCCCATCTCACTCACAGTCAAAGTCCATAAACTAGCCTACAAGAATTTACATGCTTTTCACTTAAGTTACCTCTCTGATCTCACTCTGAGCACTCATCCCATTGCTCTGGCCTAGCCACACTATCGTCTTCCATGGCCTTTAAATACACAAAGCAGGGGCACCTGGGTGGCTCAGTCGTTAAGCGTCTGCCTTTGGCTGGGGTCATGATCCCGGGGTCCCGGGATCGAGCCCCACATCGGGCTCCCCGCTCGGCGGGAAGCCTGCTTCTCCCTCTCCCACTCGCCCTGCTTGTGTTCCTGCTCTCGCTGTGTCTCTCTCTCTGTCAAATAAATAAATAAAATCTTTAAATAAATACACACACACACACACACAAAGCAGTTCTCCATTCAAGGGCAACTAAAAGTATTCTTCCTTTACCTGGACTTCCTCATGCATTTCCATGCATCACTCCCTCAATTCATTCTGTTCTCTCCTGCAAAAAATCGTTTTATAAATTCTTCACTGAGCACCCTATTTAAATTAGCACTCCACCCACCCCAACATTCCGTATCCTTTTATCTTGCTTTTATTTTTTCTCTGTAATTCTTACCACCATATGTCCTGTTCTATTTACCTGATTATTTGATAAATATTTATGTCCTCTTTCATGAATTTAACTCTTTCATAGTTAAATATGAAATAATTCAAGATATTATTCTGCTCACTGCTGTACCCACAGCAGGATGCAGAGAGCCTTACAAATAAGAGCCTCAAAAATACGTTGGATTAATTACATGAACTGAGAAGGCAAATTATGTATATATAAACAATTAAAATATATAGAAGTAAATGAAGGAAAAACATATGAACAAAGGAAGCAGGATAGAGGGGTAGAAAGAGACAAAATGAGAGAAATAGAAATAAATATAGCAAGAAATTTTTAGAAGAAAATTTCTTCTTTTAGAAGATATGATACATAGATACATACCAATTATATACTATGATAGCCTTTTCAGAAATGTTTAAAGGTTTTTTTTCAAAGTAATTATAATAACTCCAGTCTAATCATGAGACAAACTTCAAACAAACCCAAACTGAAGGACAAAATACCTGACTAGTACTCCTCAAAACTATTAAGTTCATGAAAAATGAGGAAAGACAAAGATCATTTCACAGACCGGAGAAAACAAAGGAGACCTGACAACTAAATGCAACATGGTACTCTGGACTTGCTCCTAAAGCACGAAAAAGGACAGTAACATACCAACATTAGTTTTAGTTTTGACCAACGTACCACTATAATACAAGGTAGTAACATTAGGGAAACCAAAACTGGGTAAGGGTCATACAGGAACTCACTGTACTACCTCTGCAACTTTTCTGTAGGTCTGAAATTAATTCAAAATAAAATTTATTTAAAATAAAAAAGATAAATCAGGATGATGACAATATATTGTAATATGCTAGAGAATATTGTTTTAGAAAGTGTATCAAGAAATGTGTCTGGTGTGATTTGACCAGAGCACAGATGATTGAAGGGAGAGAGAGAGCCATTCAGATATCCGGGAAAGAATATTCCAGGAAGACAAGTAAGTGCATAGAACCTGAGCTGGACTTACAAATCATCCACAATTCTCCATGAAAAACATATAAAATGCTACTAGAAACACAGAAAGAACTGAAAAAAGCTTTCTCTGCATCTTCTTGTCAATACATTTCACTCAGTGGCGGTTACCCTAGTGGTGAGCATAGCACAACATAGAAAGTTGTCAAATCACTACCTTATACGCCTGAAACTAATGTAACACTGTGTGTCAGCTATACTTCAATAAAAAATATAAAGATATTATCACTCAGTCGTTAATTTCTGGTGTAACCTAGAAATTGATTTATTATACACTTATTTAGAAAACAGACTTATTTACAATAGACCTTTCTATGCCCAGCTAATTATTAGGTTGTTGTATTTTGACATCTTTTGTTTCTGATTCATGTAACAGATGAGAAAGCAGTTCTCATTTTTTTCTTGGAAATATAAATGCTAAAATAAAAAAATCATTCTTTCCAAAATGTATATGTCATACATACTTACGTGACTTTAGCCTCTGTACTATCATATCCTTAGAATTAAAAACTATACTTACATATTTTTAAGCAAGTCCCCTTAAAACAATAAAGAGTTTGAATACATCAACAAAACCATTAAGTATCCTTTGTAAATGATGAATAAAATTTCCTGAGCAGCCAAAGTAGTCACAAGGCATAATTTAATTCCTTTTGGAATTAAACCCATGGGCATGGGTTAGCACCCATGAATCCTAAAAATATAAATACAATCTGCAATGTTGGCTTTAGTTAAAACCTGAGGCATTTGAGCCACTCAGAAAAGCCTACCATTTAGTGCAAACTTGCAACATTTATACATAACACTGTTGTTTATCAGTGAGGTTCCAATCTGTTTATATAGAAAAAAAGTAATATTCATAGAGTCCAATAAAATCCCATGAATTTTGAAAAAGCAAGCATAAAAAGCTTACAGAGAAGAAACTGTATTTGCTTAAACAGACTGTAAAATCCTGCTAAAATATCATAAAATATAATTTTGAGAGCAAAGTCACTTAATTTAACAGCAATAACAGCTATTATCATTTATTTACATATTATCTGGAGCAAGAACAAGGTGGGCCAAAATACAATGAATTACATCATTTTGTTATATTTTTTGAATCTCCAGAAATTAATTTTAAAAATTACAGAAGAAAAATAATATAAATTATGAAACTGTGATGCTTGTGGTAGATTAATTTATAAAAAGATTTGAATTTTCTCGGGTTGTTTAGCAGCTTTTAACTATCACAGATCAAACTAATTAGATATTTTTTTAATATCTGGCTATTGCTTTTCTTTCTCATAAAATAAGGCTATACAAATAAGACATTTTAAAATGAGACCAAATAAAAGCTACTAAAACAATCAGAGCACAAAGATATTAGGAGAATTAATAGGCAAGTGAATGCTTCTAATTCCCTGAGGGACTGCTTAGCTTTTGTGAAGTCAAGTTCCATAAAATCCTCTGTAGTAAAAAAAAAAGGGGGGGGAACCTTCTCTTTTTTTCTTAACTTTATAATTGTTATATTGTTTCTCTCAGTGAAAGTCACTGCACATAAAAGGATGCCACGAAATTTATACCATTATTAACATAGGTCATCCCAGATCACCATGCAGTAATGGGCTGATAATACTGAAATTTTTTGGAGTGGAATTAATACTGACTTCATCTATAAAATGATCACTTCACAATATGGTCCCTGGAAAATAATAATTTTTTAATTTGCTATCTTATTTTGTTTCAGGATGAAACAAATTTATAAATATATGTTCTTGCCATAAGTATATACAGATAGCAGATTTTAAGACTCTAAAACACTTTGAAATTACCTATGTTAAACTTTTTATTTTGCAGAGAAAGGAATTAAGGTTGTGAGATTTAAATGACTTGCTCAAGTTCACATACTACTTTCTAAGGTGGTGAGGAGATAGACACATTTCTTCTAACACAACATGGTACCTTCCTACACTATATCCTAGGACTTAATGCATGCTGTACCCTTATTCATATCCTTACCTTGTTATGTGTTGGAGGAGTTATGAATGTTTGTGAAACTCTTTTTATTTACATTCACATCATAGACTGGCACTTCTATGCACATAAATATTTTGTTCTTAGGAAATATATATAGTTTCTAACATTATTACAGTTTTCCTTGAAGACAAGGTTATTTTGGAATTTCTATAATGAAAATGAAGTCCTGTGGACTGTTAATGGATTGCTTTTAGTGATAATTGCCTATTTTTTCCAAGGATAGGAACTTTTGACATATAACTTGTGGACAATAAAAAAGGCCTTCATAAATGGGTATGTGCATATCTGATATTTGATCTGACATTAACAGATTATTATAGCAGAAAAACTGGTCATGAAATTTCAACAAACTACTTTGACAAATCCTATTTTCCAATTTTATCATGTGTTTTAATGATGAGACCAGAAAATCTGTTGTATGATTTTTAAATTAGTTTATTATCAAACCATGCAATGTGGAAAGTAGAGAGAAGGAATGTGTGAGAGTGCACTGGGGTGGTCTGATTAGTGATCTATCCATGAGGTTAAAGGCTGTGCTGTTTCCACTGTTGATAATTTGTCCATGGAGGGTTTTTCGGTTTGTTTTTAGGTTTATCTCTTTTCTTTTTTTTTTTTTTTAAGATTTTTTATTTATTTATTTGAGTGAGAGAGAGCACATGAGAGGGGGGAGGGTCAGAGGGAGAAGCAGACTCCCTGCTGAGCAGGGAGCCCAATGCGGGACTCGATCCAGGGACTCCAGGATCATGACCTGAGCCGAAGGCAGTCGCTTAACCAACTGAGCCACCCAGGCGCCCAGTTTATCTCTTTTCAATTGTCCTTCTTCTCACATATAATCCTCTACTATAAACCACTCCTCTACTTAAAACACAACCAGTCACTACAATTACAGGTCCCCAAATGATCCATGAAAACTTAATTTTGTCTTATGTACTCTGTTATTTCATTCAAGAAGACAGTTCATGATCTATGAATCACTTTCCTTCATCACATTTCTATTGGATAGTTGAGATTACTCTGAAATAGTGACAATTGATTCCTCTCATCCTTTCAGTATTTCCTCTTTCCTAACTCTACTTTGTTTGACCTGGGGAAATGCATGTGTGGGTGTGTGTGTATAATCTGCACACCCACTTTACCATCATGCACTAACTCCAACACACATTAGTCTCTCTTAGGAGGAAATCCAAAATTATACATAAATATATATAGTTAAAAGCTGGTTTTGTTCTATCTGGCCATTGCTTTCTATACAAATAAGACTTTAAAAATGAGACCAAATGAAAGCTCCTAAAACAACCAGAGCACAAAGTCACTGGGAGAATTAATGGGCAGTGAAATGCCCAAAAGTAAAAAGAAAAGTCAAAGATTATGAAAGTGCAATAATGCTTCAGCCTCTGAATTTAACTAACATGCAATCTAAGTTCCAAGAGACAGACTTTTTCTTTTATGATTTTTTTCATATTGTAAAAAAAGACGTTAACACTCTTCATAATTTAAAAGTTTTACTAATTAATATGCTTTTTAAGCTACTCGACATAGATTTACAATAAAGTTCCAGTAATAAATACAGTACAGTATTAGTGAAAGAATAGAAAAACCGATCAATGGAACAGAACACAGAACTCAGAAAAAGACTCACACAAATATAGTCACATGTTCTTTGAAAAAGGAACAAAGGTAAAAAAGAAAAGACAGTCTTTTCAACAAATGTCATGGTACACTGGACATTCACATGCAAAAAAGATGAATCTAGACTGAGTGGTATATCTTCCACAAAACTTAACTCAAAATGGATGTAGGCTTAAATGTAAAACTTTTACAAAGCTATGAAATTTCTAGAAAATAAAATAAGAGACAACCTAGCTGACCTTGGTTTTAGCAATGACTGTTTAGATATAATACCAAAAGCATGATCCATGAAAGAAAAAATCATAAATTAGACTTAATTAAAAGTGGGAAAGACACA
The DNA here is from genome assembly GCF_002201575.2 of Neomonachus schauinslandi. Classification (NCBI taxonomy): domain Eukaryota; kingdom Metazoa; phylum Chordata; class Mammalia; order Carnivora; family Phocidae; genus Neomonachus; species Neomonachus schauinslandi. Next base: position 26,766,269 of record NC_058405.1, on the reverse strand, counting down.
GTTCAGAAAATGAAGAGATAAGAGAATGACTTGAAGTAGGAAAGACACAATTCAGAAAATAAAGAGATAAGAGAATAACTTGAAGAAAATGTTTGCAAAACACTAAGGTGATAAAAGGACTGGTACCTGACATATACAAAGGAAACTTAAAATTCAACAATAAGAAAACAACCGAAGTTAAATAATGGGTAAAAATATGAATAGACACTACCTCAAATAATATATTCAAATGGTAAATTAGTATAGGAAAAGGTGCTCAACATCATATGTCATTTTACTATTGCAAATTAAAACAAACATGAGGTATCATTACATAAAATGGCCAAAATCCAGAACACTGTCAATACCAAATGCTGGTGAGGATGTGGAGCAACAGGAACTCTCATACAATGTGGATGGGAATGTGAAATGTTACAACCATTTAGAAGATAATTTGGCAGTTTCTTAACAAGCTAAACATAGGCTTACCATGTATTATAGCTATATCACTTCTACATATTTTTTTTCTTGGTAAAAACTGTGTCCACACAAAAGCATGTACATGAATGTTTGTCATCAGCTTCACTCATAATTGCCAAAAGTTGGAAGCAACTTAGATGTCCTTGAATAGATGAATGGACAAACTATGACACATCGATACAATGGCGTATTACCCAGCAACAAAAAGAAATGGGCTATCAAGCCATAAAACAACACGGAGCGAATTTAAATGCATATTACCAACTGAAAGAAGCCAATATGAAAAGGCTATCTACTGTATAATTCGAACTGTATAATATTCTGGAAAAGGTAATACCACAGAGATAGTGAAAAGATGAGTGGTTGCCAGAGGCTGTGGGGAAGGTGGTAGGGAAAAAGAGATAGATGAATGCATGGTAAACAGAGGATATTTAAGGCAGTGAAACTATTCTGTCACTCTGTCGTGGTGCATACATGACATTACACATTTGTCCAAACCCATAACACCGTACAACACAAAGAGTGTAAACTATGTAAACTATGGACTTTAGTTAATAATGCGTTCATGTTGGCTCATCACTTGTAATAAATGTACCACACTAATTCAAAACTTGAAAAACAGGAGACACTGTGCAGTGGGGTGAGGAATGAATAGGAGAATCCTCTGTACTTTTCTGCACAATTTTTCTGTACACCAAGCACTTCTCTAAAATATAAAGTCTACTAAATAAAAATATTTGTAACGTCCTATAATGTAATCTTTCACCAGTAACCTGTGGCATGTGAGAACTGTTTGATTTCATTGGCCATCTTTTTGCAGCAAAGAACTTGAGATGTTATGCTGTAGGTGGATGATTTAGTAATAAACCACTTTTCTCTCTTTCATCCTTTAGAGAACACCTTCTTAGTGTTACGTCATTACTGACGTATGGAAATATACAGTAAAAGGCTCAAATGAGTTATAACCCAGCTTGACACACACTCCTCACACACTTAAATCATTAAAATAATGGATATTACTTACATAGCATAAGTCTTTTTAAAGTCCTGACTTTTATGAAGCAAATGCAGTTATGCTGTTTTGTGTTAATCTATAATTAACCATTTTTAAAATTTCATTTCTTCCCCCCATAACAAACACCTGTTATTGTGTGCAATGGTGTAAATGACACGACACACATTATATACACTAACACATACATATCCTCACATTGTATGGTTCTATATAAATATCCTTCCCTTGCTGGTATGTGTGTGTAACCCCTTAATTTGCAAAGTGAGAAGAAAACACTTCAAGCTGCTTCTCTTCATGTAGCTAACAGTTTTTACAATACAAAAACAATCCCGGTTTATTTATCATTAAAAACAGTGTTGTGCTTGTTATTTCCATGTTGAGTCTGCTTTATAAAAGTGCAGCATAACTTTGGCCACTAATTGTGCTCCAGAATGAGACTGAAGGAAAACCTAACAATTTAATCCAATTATTCGGCAGTTTCTTAACAAGCATTCACAATTTGAATATACTGGCCGATATGAGTGACTAATGTATATATCCTGCTACCTACATTTGCTTCTGGCTCAGTTTGGTTAAGTCTTCTGAAAGGTTTAGTATACCTAACCAAGTTCTTAGGTGAAAATTAGGTTTGTAAAGTAACATAATCTAAAAGACACTGGAAATACGTCATCCCACAAATAAGATATTTGCTTGAATTGTTCCTCTGACCTTCTCAAACATTTCTATTGCTCCTGTCCTGATTTATGTATCATTTCTAATCTCTCTTTCACAGCACTTTCATAAAATTACCTAAACAACATGATTTTCTCTCTCTTTTCCTACCTCCCTTTCTCATTCTATTCATCATAGTAATATCAATAAAGCACTGTGCTACATGCCACAGAACCATGTATTTAATCCTCCTCTCAAACAGGATAGGTTTTGGAGTTAAGACACAAAGTAATAGTATATAACATAAAATGTGACACATGTAGCAAAAGACTTGCACATATTGTAAAGGGAGCTCTAAATCAAGTATTTCCTTGGCCTGCCACCAATGTTTTGTTTCATTCAGGATTCACTTCACAATTCATCTTCCAGTGCTCTAAGTTTGAAATATTTTCCTGAAAAAAATTACTAAGCTGTCTTCCTTTCTCAGTTTCTGAAATTCCATTTATTCACATTTTCAAAAACTAAAATAAATTATTTGGAAATAAATGATCACATCCAAAATCATGGTAATAAAGATTACAGAAAACTAAAACGTGGTCTAACACATTCAATAGTTAAGAATACTTTTTTTTTTAAGTAATCATTTTCACATATATGTGTATGCACATATCCTAAAGCTAGAGGTCAGAACTATATTTTAATTTATAAATATAAAATACCCTTATTTTCTACTTTCCACTCTATTTTAGGTAGCCTTTCTTTTCCATTCTGATTCATTTTCTTCATGCAGTGAGATCACTAATTCTGTGTTATATTCCTGAACTGCTTCAGATTTTTTCTTGTGTGCTGCTCCAGCATTTAACAAGGTTTTCTTAGCTTTTCAGGTTCAATGAATTTGTGAAAGTTTCAGTTATGTGCACATTTCCAATCTTTTCATTTAGAAAAAACAAGGGAATTGAGGTGGTTAGGGGTTGCAGGGCAGCAGTCAACTATTACGGGTAAAAATAAATAATAATAATAATAATAATAATAATAATAATAATAATAATAATAA
>NC_058405.1:26740730-26763080 GCF_002201575.2 Neomonachus schauinslandi | reverse complement strand
AATAATAATAATAATAATAATAATAATAATAATAATAATAATAATAATAATATAGTGCTTGTTCCGCCAAGGAAAGTAACACGGGACTACAAAACGAGGTTTTCAGTTGAGTAGAGAAATATCGACTCCACAGAAGTAGAAGACACAAAATACAGAACATTTCACAGAGCAATATTTAGAGATTAGGTCAGCCTTCAAGTCATTTACTACAAGCCAACTATATTAACCAGAGAAGACCAGTGCTACAGGGGAGAACACCAAGATTTTATCCTATAGATGGATGGTTTAGTGGTAAACTGTTCTCAGTCTTTTCAAGGATACCATCACAATACCAGTTCATCTTACTGGAAATATATAGATTTACTGAGAAACAGAATATTAATAAAAGTTTACTGGTTATAAGCTTTTAGCAATCTTAACTAAGAGAATAAGATAGAAGCTCCACTTTGTATTTAGCATTAAATGCATATAAAGGTGGGAAAACACTATACGTGAAAAAAAGATGCTCTTTCTATACTTGAAAAAACCCAAACCTATGGACATTTATAATAAAAGACTTACGTGAGTTGTAATTCAATTCAGTACACTTCTTACACACTTAAGCTATTAAAATTATGAATATTACTTACTGAGCATTCATATCAAAATGTAGTTTTCACAAAATAATAAGGCATAGTACGCCTGAATGAATCTTTATTTCTAATAAGATCATACTTTTTTTTAAAATTCTGACTTTTATGAGGAAAATGCAGCTATGGTACTGTTGCATTAATCTAGGTTTATTCATATTTAAAATGGGTTTTTTTTTTGGTCATTAAAAAATATTAGAAAGGAAGGGCAATAATAAAGCAGTTCCAACTTGAAAAATGAGACTGCAAACAGTAGGAAATAGTGAGTACTGAACCAAAGCTCGTTTCAGTATTTAAGGCAGGCCGGCTGTTTCAATGGAGGGAAGGAGTCACCAGGCTGACTTTGTTGTGAGCATTTTACTATGCTGCCTATTGCCTGAAACATAAGTACTCAATAAAAACTTACTAACCATTGAGAAGAAGAAGACCTGGCTTATATAACTAGTTCTGCTACCCCCTAGATCATGGAATTAAGCAATTCATTTTTCTATTATGGGCCTCAGTTTCTTTGCTACTGAAAGAAATGGACAAATGTCCTTTCCAATCACTAAAATTTTATGTTTATGTAAGAAGTGAAGTTTTAGACCTAAATGTAATTTTAATTGTATTATAAATTGCTAAGAATTCATTTATTTTACTATTTTAAATAGAAATAGTCTGTGCTTTCTTAAATACTGCATATTGGATATCCATTTAACATTCTGATGACTTAGATCCTAATATGATGATATAATAATGAATATTAATTAGTTGACTTTACTGCCTTTCCTCTTGCATTTAGTTCACTGTATCCTCAGTTTTAAGGAATGGCCATTTTAAATAAGTAAGGCCTGAGTAAACTTTTAGGCCAAGGGGAATGATGAAAGCAAAGCAGGGTCTTCTCAATACAAAAAGAAAAAAAAAATTAATACTCTGAGCACAGGTAGAAGGAACAGCTTTGGAAAAGAGGTTTTTGTTGTTGTTGTTGTTGTTGTTTTTTAAGGGGTCTCAAATGGATAGGACTTCGGAATTCAGGGAGTTCACTTCTAAGTGGAAAGCAGCATGCTTAAGACAATACAGAGTGATGGGGACTGCAGGAAGAAGGAACAAGTATGACTCTCCTAAGTACTTTCTGATTCAAACCTTTTGGATAATGCTGTGCTGGTCTCAGGTACTGTATCTGCATAACTTCCTTGGTATTTTCTATCATCACATAAAATATTCGCAACAGTATTTTATGTTCTTACACTACGGGCTACTGTAAATAAATATGGAATTTATGTATTAATGGGATCATGGCTAGTTGGAAAGTTAACCTAATCGGTATAACTGATGAGATAGGAGATGGAGATAATCAATAACTGGAATGGCTTCTGTTGAATGAATAATGTTTTCCCTGCATGGACCAAGCATTCTGCAAATTAAAAATTTGTCCTCCAGTGAGAGAGAAAAAATGCATTTTTTCCCTTAATCAGAATCTGTAGGTCTCAGACTTCAGTAAAAGAATATGCATAGTGGTTCTATGCTTAGAATGATTAGTAAATTTTGGTTTGAGGTAGGTGATAAGATTCCCGTGAATCTAATTAAAAAATCTAACATGCCTGTTATGATAGGTACCAATCTGGTTAGATAAATAGAAGGTAGTTACTCTCTGGGACAGGGCTGTTTCTGAGTGAGAATATGTATATGTGAAGAGACACAGAGTAAAAGGAAGGAAGGAAATAAACCCACCACATGAAAAACTGGAGAGATTTTCAGAGATGCTAATACTTGGTGATAGAAGAGAACTGGTCTATAACAACATATAATCTTTCTTGACCTTCAAATTCACTCTTGTGTTTTCACCTGTAAGTCAACAGGAAATTACTGCAGAAGTGACAGGAAATAGTTAAATTGTATTGGACACAGAAACAGGCACAGGTAATTATAGCCAGTCTTTTCAAGTTGACTAGAAAAAACATAATATAGAAAACTGCTGTCTAGTTATCAATATATTTAATGCTCCCTTCAGTATCTTTATTTTCTAATAAATACTTATACCTGATTATAGAATGTATCTACAAAATTGCCCTGTTATTAATATAAAAAATTTTAATGACATCTGGGAAGTTACTGAGTCATTCAGTTATTAATTTATTGTGCATTCTAAGAATTCTTGAACAAATTTTACTTATATAATATGACAAATCCACAGCTAATACAAGGCTGGATTAAAAAGAACAACAACAACAAATGGCGCAGAAGGAAGCTTTAGGAGGCCACAATGACAGTTCCGATGAGGGGCTTTAGGTAACACACAAAGATAGGGTAGGACAGTATCAGACTACTGTGCCCCCATTTCATTGTCCACTAAACACGTGCACAGAAAGACTCACAAGAGGAAAGGTGGAAACTAGCAAGATAAATGTACAGGTTCATCAATGCTGCCCACACAAAAAGGCAAGAGGAATTAGATTCCTCTATCTAAAACAGGACTCATTCAAAACTCAAAATGCTTTCCTAAGTGTTAGGGTTTCAAGTCTTGTTTTGCTTTTCTGTCATTTTTTTTTTCTATTTTACCAAGGAGAAAGAGGAAAAAATACAGTAAGCGGTATTTGGAAAATATACTTGACTATAAATGCTATGTCACAAAACTATTTAAAAAGGATACTGTAAAAATCTCATTTTAGGGATTTTTAGAGAGTAAGATAGACCTCCAAACTTCTATCACCCCCAGGCCTGCCAAATGGGGCATCTCACAAAATCTTCATTCCCAAATGCTCCATCATATTTGATTTGATTGACAGAATATTTTTAAATGGTATCTTTCGATACTTTCAAAAGTGATGGGCATTAGGAAGGGCACGTATTGCATGGAGCACTGGGTGTTATACAAAAACAATGGAACACTACATCAAAAACTAACGAGGAACTGTATGGTGACTAACATAATAAAGTAAAATTAAAAAAAAAGAATCTCAATGAATTGCAACTCCACGTTAAACTTGTTTTTAACTAGAATTTTCTATACATAGTTTTTAAATGAGTGGCTTTTTATTGAGACAGAGGAAAGAAACATGTTTCCTTTCAGATTTTACCCCAGAGAAACACATACTACTTAAACTGCTCTATTTTATTCTTTATCACTAGAATATCCATGAGGTAAGGGATGTGGATGGTCCATTCACCTCAATATCCCAGCTGCTGCAACAGTTCCTGCAAAATGGTAGATTGAATGTTGTTCAATGAATGCACCAATGAATCATATGGGAAGTACTGGGAAGTACAGGAATGCTTTAAAACCATGACTTGTGAGGTGTAAGGTGAAGGGAAAAGTCTTTCAAGTTTTCAAGCCTGGTATTTGAGATGGCCCTGGTGTCATTAACAGAAAAAAGAGCATAAAAATGGAAAAGAGAAAAAAAAATTAAAGGAAATAAGTTCAGAATTAGCCGTACTGTGGCAAACAAAGCAGTAAAGTATAAAAGTGAAATGTTCTCCCAGTCAGTGGGAAAATCTAGAAGAATTTCACAGCTACTGATAGAGATTTTGGAGTTATTTTCCTAGATTAAGTACCAAATTCCTGAAAGTAGATGAGCTTGGACGGCAGAGAATATAAAGAGGGTGGATTGTTGCTTTGGACACACACACACACACACACACACACACACACACAGACTGGTGGTGGGGGTGGAGAAGGAGGTAAAAGTTTAAAGGAGTGGAAGGAGTAAAAGGAATTTTTTTTAAAAAAGTGTCATGCAATCATAAAAAGAGAATTTTCACAAGGAGAAAGTAGTCAACTCCATCAACTGAATTGGAATCATGAAAAGCCTGAACGTGTCCTCTATAACCTCTTACCCGCAGTGTGAATCAGAGGCTGACTAATCTAATTGAATTGACCTCTTGGGTTGAGATTTAATTTGGTAGCTCTGTGAAAACTATTTTACTTTGGGGAAATTCAACTGATTAAGTGTGCATTCTCTACTCTACCTAATCATTTTTACATGCTTACAAATTTTAAATTCCCTGTTATACTACCTTGAAACTCACTGCTTCCTTAACAGAGCTTAGTAATAAACACATCAAAATCTTCCATATATACAAAAAAAAAAAGCCAGGTATGCTCTTAAGTACATTTCCTAAATGTGCATTTTACCTGAATTGATATCAAGTTTCTTGTATAAATGCAGCCAACCCTCTAGAAATATGTGGTATTGCTTTTCCCTCTACTGCTAGAAGAAAAATGGATCTTAAACCCAACATTTCCCCCTTCTTTATTAGCCAGTGTCTCCTGTTGATGGGTTTCCCGCTTGTCTTTTGTGTGATTTACTGTCTTCCTGTCATTCTACAGCTGCTACTCTTGGATTACTTTGCAATGAGCTCTCCCCCTCTCTCCTGTTAGCTTGTTGCTTTCCCTCTTCACTGCATCTCAACTTTTTCACCTCTCATTATCCTTCTGCAGTCAGTCTTATTCAGTGTCTTTCTTCATTCTCAATTCCCATAACTGTAATCCTCTTCGATGTTTGGTTTGCTGATTTTGTATCCTTTCTCTCCCTTTGCACCATTCTGTTGATGTATCTGTGGTGCATTTTTTTTTTTTATAATCATGCTACTTTTTAAAAATTGCATCAGGTCTGAAGTTTTACACATCAGATTATATTAATGCTTTCCCTTTTTCCATTTTACTACTGAACTTATTCCCCTTACACCGTATCACCTTACTGTTCTGGCATTTTACTGCTCTAAGTCCTCAGTCTTTGCAGGGCCTATGAATCAACATCCTTTATTGTTCTAAAGCAATTTACAGTGGTCACTAGTGAACTGCTCTTTTTGGCTACTCCAGGGAAAGACTATTTTTTTTTTATTATTTCTTGTTTTCACTAAAGAAAAATCACTCTGTGTAGAAAGTAATATAAAAAATAAAGCCCAGATTTATTACAAGTCAGTAATCGGGATTTTTCCCTCTTTTGTTTGTCTTTAGTTAAAAGAAGCAAAAATTCAGAAGAACAATTATAACCTCTAATTTCATTATTTATTATGCAACTGTGGCTGTCATCACGACATTAAAGCATGAAAAAAATTAAGTTCAATTATCTGTTTGATGACACCTTGGTAAATGTCAACAGTCTCCTGACTAAATCCAATTTTTATTACAGAGTTGAGCCAAATCTCTGCATGCCAGTAAACAAAATTAAAAAAATATGGATCTCATACACATGTCAATATGTGAGTACAACCTTTTCCAAATATATTAAATTATTAGAAGACTAATCAAGGCAACTTAAGATCAGTATGTTTTCCATTTTCTCCACATCATCATCCATCTATTTCCTAATCTCTAAAATAAAGGCTTGAACAAGAAATTCATATTTCTAATTTGCTTAACAGTTCCAGTTTTGTTTACCAAAATACCAAAAAGATAAATGAAAAATGTATCTTTTGAATTTCTCTCTTGTCAGAAGAGTTTGTAATCCTAAAAATTTAGTTAATTCTACAGAAAGCACATCAAAGAAAATTTTCTATAAAAAAGTGCTTATCTGGAAAGTTAATATGTAAATTTATTGAGGCTTAAATTTTCCTTACTTTAAAACCAGAACTTTTTATGCAAAGTAACAATAACTTCCCAATTGCCAGATCCAACTAATCCTTTCTGAATTTATCATACTTGATCCCATCATTCTGATGGCTTCACAGCACATCTTCTATTAACACTTTTCTAGAGATCTTTCTGCTCTGCTTCTCACTCTGTGATGGCTCCTTCTTAATACCACCATCTGTCCTCATTAGCTTTTCATCTATGCACTGATATGCTGCCTAGGTATTAGTGATTCTTAATGCTGTTATCTCTATCCTGTATTTCTCAGCTTGCTCTCAAGACATTTACCTGTATCTGATGGCAAGTCATACCTACCTTTTTCACAAGATACTAAAAGTTGAACCTGACCTTACTAGATATCACTATTTCCCATCATCTTAAATCTGTTCCACATCTTAACTCTTATCTTCACCAATAGTATTATTATCCATCTTATCACTAACCTAGATCTAGGACTTCTCCCGCTCCCTCAGGCCCCACAACTGCTCACTCTTTTTTTTTTTTTTAAGATTTATTTATTTATTTGAGAGAGAGAGAATGAGAGAGAGCAAGCACATGAGAGGGGGGAGGGTCAGAGGGAGAAGCAGACTCCCCGCCGAGCAGGGAGCCCGATGCGGGACTCGATCCAGGGACTCCAGGATCATGACCTGAGCCGAAGGCAGTCGCTTAACCAACTGAGCCACCCAGGCGCCCACAACTGCTCACTCTAAGGTCACTATTTCAATAGACTTCCAAATCACAATTTTTATCTCAGTGGTTACCTTTCTGCACTATTGTTACTGATGCTTTTAGTGTGATCCTTCTACAAGTCAGTATAAGTATGTCCTTCTAGTAATCTTTTGAATTTCTTCCCATGGCTTTGAGGATGAAGAACAAATACCTTTGGATTGTAAGACTTTACATGATCTGAGCTTTACTAACTCTCCAGGTATCTCCCACAAATATTAATTCAATTTTCTATCCCAGTCTTTTGGCAAGGCCAAATAATTTCTATTCTTTCTTGGTATTTAATCTTTGTTTATACTTTTCAACGCATCTTCAGTGTTGCTCCAAAAAAAGCATTAATATCTAATAAAATTCTATATATTCTCTTTATCAACGCCTACAAATGCTAAGGTAGTTAATTTACCTCCTTTTTTTTTTAACCTTCTTTTTCAACACCTTGTACACATCTCTAGAAAAAAGTATTCAGATGAAATGTATGTGTTTTTAAACACCCAGTAGGGGCAAAGATCTGTATTAAATGTTCCTTGACTTTTTGTGTTCTTTTCTTCTACCAGACCTACACAGATTTTTACAACTCTTCTTCAGTTTTAGGGAGGGAGAACTTTTGTTATATTTGTAAACTCTAGAAATTTATAATGGGAATCTTCACCTTTCCCTGGGTTATATGTAGAAATTGTGTATAATTTTGATTTCATCTTATCTATTGATATCAGCCATTGTTGAGTCATGCATCATATCAAACCAAAATTTGCCAGGAACTGCTCCATGAAACAATGACTCATGAGTATTTTTCATACTTGAGTAAGGACTGGGAATGCCGTGTTAAAAATCAATAGATGTTTTAACTACAGGAAATCTTAGAACTATTATTATAGTGCTGCACACTTTGAATTTTCAGAAGTATGTAATAATACAGTGTTTCACAAACTTTTCTCACTAAAGATTTTTTTTTAAGGATGAGTATTACCTAATGTCAAACTAACATTTAGCAACTGTTACCATATATCAAATCAACACCAGTTTTGAAAATGCTGATCTAATTTTCATCCTTCTTTCTAAACTGTCAGAAGATATGTCCTATACTAATTCAATGAGTGAGCATTATAGGTTATAAGAAGCTAAACTTCCACAAGAAGATAAAATCATTAGCAACACTCTGGAGATTCCAAAAACAACTTAGAATATAAGAAAACAGAAAGTCCCTAGCTGGTTAGGTAGGAAAAAAAAGTGAATGGACTCAGTTATCACAGTTTGACACATGATGCCTAAGACCCAGAGATGTGCGATCCACTGTTCTCAGTAGTAGCAATACAATGGTACTTAAAACATGGTCTCTGGCCTTAGTAACTCTGAGTTTGGAATCTGATTTGTACCAATAAGTTGGCGATCACAAGAGGAATTAGTTATATGAATAAATAGGTAATTTTGAGGAAAGTGTGAATCAAATTTAATGTGTCATCTAACACCTTTCGTAGCATTATTTTCCAGCTAGACAACTTCAAGTAGAAAATTTTAACGTCACCTAAAGCAAATGTAAAAGAAACTGTCCTTACCTAGGAAAAGGGACAAGTCTTCTGGTTAATTTCCTCTTCAAATAGGATGCCTTCTGTTAAAATCTTTCCCTGGGAGATTTAGCTACCTGACAGGAAGTATCTTTTTGCACCTATTTGGTTGTCATCTTATCCTGAGTAGTATGCTATGGAATCCTTTAGCCCTCCTTAGTGAATCCCAAGACCTGAATTCCCAGCCATCTTAGCCTTTGTTCCCTTTACTTGAAAATTCCACTTCAAAACAGAGAAAATAAACATGCTGAAGGAACTATAAATAAATGGTCCTATTATTGTGAAAAGATATATTTTAGACTTAATTACCTAGATTATATAATTTTGAATAATTTGTCCTAGTAGAAAAGGTAATATTTCCTTCAGAATGCATGTTGTCCCACACCAACACTTTCGATTACTTATCACTGGGTTTCATACCCCTTCCATTTTCTCTTGATGATCTCTCTAGATGGAAGAGGACTACAAAAAAGATTAAAACTTTACAACATACAAAATTACGTAGATCTTGGTAGGAAGGTTTTATTGAGGTTTTATTCTCCCTTTGTCATTCCTTTAAGCCAGAATTAAGGGGGGGAGCTATTATGTTATAGCTTAGAGAAGCTACATGTTATAAATTTATTTTGGGTAAATATCAAAAGAGATTCTTGATCCATACTGGTTAAAGTACAAAGGAAATAAATTTGACAGAAGCAGTCCATATGATATTTTATCTTCTGACATGAACTTCAACTTATAATTATTTGAAATCTTCAAGAATTTGTTTTTCGAGAACCTGTCACTATATATGCGTACTGAGTGTGTTCATATGCTTTGCTCATATATGTGTATGTGTATATATGAACGTGTTCATATACTCTGAAAACAGCAGATGCAGTTGAAGATACAGATACCCATGCCCAAAATAGAAATCTTGAAAAAAATATATATCGGAGTTGTTACACATATTTAATATTCAGCAACTGTTTTTAATGGCAATCATTTATTACCTAAATACACTATATTCTTATTTTTTTCCATTACTGAAATTCTAGTAAAAAATTTTTTTCACTATATTCTTATTTTGACACTCCAGAGATTGCAATAAAAAAAAAGAGATATGTGGGGCACCTGGGTGGCTCAGTCCTTAAGCGGCTGCCTTCACTCAGGTCATGGTCCCAGAGTCCTGGGATCGAGCCCCACGTCGGGCTCCCTGCTCAGCGGGAAGCCTGCTTCTCCCTCTCCCACTCCCCCTGCTTGTGTTCCCTCTCTCGCTGTGTCTCTCTCTGTCAAATAAATAAATAAAATCTTTAAAAAAAAAAAAAAGAGATATGTGGATCTGTGCAGAGAGATAATGTCCTAAAATATCCAATGCTATTGTTACAATCTTACTAATAATTGAAATCCATGACATGAACTCTAAAATAAAATTTTATATTAAAGCTTAAGGATGGATACACAGATAATCACCTTCCTTATTAATAATATACTGCAACATCATAATGCATTTTAATTTACAAAGTACTTTCTTTTGTACCTACTAGCCTGTTACAACCATAGCTCAAAAAATATGTATTTTTGTAAACAGGTCAAAGTACGTATTAATTCTTCAATTCAATTTAATTTAAATGGCATACTGTCATATTTAAATAAATAATATTGTCTTCAGCGATAGGAACATGGTTTGAGTTTTAATGAAATTAAGCAAAGCAATATTGTAATAGAAAAAGGATTTAAATATGTTGTTTTAATTCCTATATTTTTCACTCTTTTAAGTTTGTATTCTTGGCCCAGAATGATACATTTACAAGCCTATAGCTATTATTGTCATATTCATATTGTACAGGAAATAAGCAAGAAACATTTGATGGTGAGTGTGTTTAAGAGCCTCATCGGGACATTTATATCTATCTTCTTAGAACTGAAAGTTTATTTTATTATTTTGTTGCCTCTAGTTTGTGGCAGTTCAGCACTGTGAAGACTCAGCTCTAGCTAGGCAAGTAACCCCAGTATCTCATACAAAGTTAATTATATATTTTTCATAAAGTACATCGTAACAGGCCTCATTATAAACAGCAATGCAGTGGTTTAACTGCAAAGTGCAATTTCCGTTATAGAATTAAAGTTACTTTTTTCAGTTCTCCTATCTGATGTAACAGGGAAACATCTTATACAAAAATGTTTATTTGACATTCCTACAGATTTTTGCTTATATGAGAATAATACAAAGCAAAAAAGCCTCAAGGTCCAAAGTCCAAAGAGACTATAGTAAGAGGAAGATGATAATAGTTAAAGGTACATCCTCACACTTACTCAGATGTTTTGGACACACTTTGACATGTCCTGATTTTTTTTTTCTTGTTTCTTAACCTCAAGATTTGAATCTAGCAGGAAATTTATTTTCTTGCTCTCATCTTCTTTTGGTCTTATCTTTGCTTCTTCCCACTGTCCGAACCCTTGTATAGTCTTAGTGATATCATCCTTTTTATATTGCTTGACATTTTTAGCTGATTTTCTAGTCTCTAATACCATGTCCTTCCAAGCCATAATTAACAGCAAATAAATGCTATTTAACTACTTTAATTAAATAAATTTTGATTCCTACTGAGCAGCAAATAATCCTTTAAAATATTTAAGTCCAATAAAATCCTCTATCTTCTATAAATAAATGTGACACTCCTGGCTTCTCCCAGGTCCCCAGTAAGTACTGAGCAGTCCAAAAATGGGAGAGAAAAAACAGATCTACAACAGTACAATGCAATAACATATTAGTAGCAGTAATGCATACTTTAGAAAGAAAAAAACAAAAATATGTTAGAAGACAAAACTATAGAAATAGCAAAAATTGTAAAATGGACATAATAGGAGCAACCTACAACACAAATGTATTTCTCTACCATCTTGGTACTTTATTTTTTTTTAAGATTTTATTTATTTATTTGAGATAGAGCACAAGCGAGAGACAGAGACAGCACGAGCGAGAGAGACAGAGAGAGCACGAGCGAGGGGGAGTGGCAAAGGCAGAGGGAGAAGCAGGCTCTCCACTCAGCAGGAAACCCAATGTGGGACTCGATCTCAGGACCCTGGGATCATGTCCTGAGCCAAAGGCAGATGCTTAACTGACTGAGCCACCCAGCCACCCCCATCCTGATACTTTTGATAGATATTACCACTGTTTGCAAATACCTAGTTCCAATCTATTTCTGGGCATACTAGAACCTTACAGTTACCTTGATAACGTGTGGTCAAATGACACGCTCTGATGAATGAAACGTGAATGGCAGTGATATGTGGTACTTGCAGGCAGACACATTTAGGAAGCAGTTCCAATGATAGACATCTACAGAGTGTGGAGAAGAAATAAACTTTGGTGTTTCTAAAATATTGGTATTTTGGAGTTACTGTAGCCTATATTGACCAATATAGTACTCTGAAGTCTACTTTTCAGCTCCCAGGTAAGAAGAATATATTTTTCATTGCTTTAGCTGTTTGTTTTGAACCTGGAATCTGTGTATGAAATATAAAGGCAAAGACATTAAAGCCATCAAATAATAAACCTTAGAGAGAGGAAATTGTAAAGAACTTTCACAGAATCTCATATTCCTAAAGTGATAAGATCTGACTTAAAAGCTGTATGTTATAAATAATCTCAATAACACCCACAAGAAAAAGCCTGAGTTGACCAAAACATTTTATAGCTGACATCATCTATCATTTCATTTTCATTTGCTTACCCATTTATTACGTGAGAAAAACTTGTTAAATTGTGAAAAATCATAAAATAGCATGATGTGCTTTAGATGTTGTCTAGTAATTAGCAGATGAATCATAAATCTCATTTCCAGTGCATGGGTTTTTCACTGAGTCAAGTATTTTGGAACGCTTTCCATCAATAAGAGTTGAATCAGCAAATCTAATAATTCATTCTTACACACTCAGATTGAGGTCTTATTATAGATATAATAAGCTATAAAAATTTCAGAGATAATAAATAAAAAAGATAAAAAATATGCTATGTTGGTTGACATTTAAAAGCCAAAATGATAGGCTTGATTTATTTTATATACATCAATGGAGAAAATACTTCTAAAAAAAATCTATATGGTTATGTAGAGCTTTATTACTTTATCCATGTGGTGAAAGTTATAACACACAGAACACACACACACACACACACACTTGAAAGGAAGATTTGTGGGGTGCCTGGGTGGCGCAGTCAGTTAAGCATCCATCTGACTCAGTTTTAGGTCAGGTTGTGATCTCAGGGCCATGAGATCGAGCCCCATGTCAAGCTCCATGCTCAACACAGAGTCTGCTTAAGATGCTCTCGTGCTCTCTCTCTCTCTCCCTCTGCCCCTCCCACTCATGCTCTCTCATGCTCTCTCAAACAAATAAATAAAATCTTTAAGTGAATAAACAAAAGGAAGATCTGTGTATTTCTACCCCAAAAATTTGAAGGGAAAGAAAATATGTGGAAAACCATTAAGTCATCTAGTTTTAACATTAAAAAAATGAAAAAAATGAGGGGCGCCTGGGTGGCTCAGTAGGTTAATCAACTGTGTTTGGATCAGGTCATGATCCGGGAGTCCAGGGTTCAAGCCCCAGGCTCCTTGCTCACTGGGGAGTCTGCTTCTCCCTCTGCCCTTCATCCCACTCGTGCTCTCTCTCTCTCAAATGGATAAATAAAATCTTTTAAAAAATGAAATTGCCATAAATGAGCTACTTTTTGTCAGTAAGTAATAAGGTTAAGAGTTGATTTATACATAGTTTCCTTAAGATACAGGCATACGCAGGCAATGTTTTAGAGTCTTAGTGCTTGAAGAAAATAGTCCTGGAGCTAGACTGCCTGGTTAAAATGGCACAGCACCACTTATCAGCTGTGTGGCCTTGGGAAGTATATTTCATACCCTACTTTAGGATTTCCTCGTATTGCAAATGGGGATAAAAACAATACCTGGCTCATTTGAGGACTAAATTAACTGAGACAATCATAAGCCCTAGAACAGAATGATTGCTCAATATTTATTAACTATTGATATTGGTCTTTTTTGAACAGGAAAAAGGTTATGGTGAGAGGTGACTCAAAAGGAGATAAGTCTGAATGGATATTCAATTGATCAAAACTATCCTTTTATATCATACTATAATGCTCTTCTAGGGAATATGGGTTTTATAATATTCCCATAGAACTGCATGATCTTATGATCAAAATTTTTCAATATTCAAATTTCAATGGTGTTAAATTTTTTAATTCTTAAGAAAAAGAATAAAACTGAAGATCTGGACATTGGAATTAAAATTACACCAAACTGGGGCACCTGGGTGGCTCAGTCTGTTAAGGGTCTGCCTCAGGTCATGATCCCAGCCCTGCATCGGGCTCCTTGCTTGGCAGGAAGCCTGCTTCTCCCTCTGCCGGCTGCCCCCCCTCCCTGTTTGTGCTCTCTCGCCCTCTCTGTCAAATAAATACATAAAATCTTTTAAATAAATAAATAAATCCAAATCAAAAACCTCCCAATGAAGAAAAGTCCAGGATCAGATGGCTTCACTGAATTTTACCAAACATTCAAAGAAAATTTAATACTTAGCCTTCTCAAATGCATCCAAAAAATTAAAGAGGAGGGAACACTTCCAAGCTCATTTTATGAGGCCATCATTACCCTGATACCAAAACCAGACAAGGACACCACAAGAAAAACATTGCAGGCCAATGTCCCTAATGAACATAAATGCAAAAATTCTCAAAAAATATTAGCAAACCAAATTCAACAACACATTAAAAGAATCATACCCATGATCAAGTGGGATTTATTGAAGGGATGCAAGAATGGTTTGACATCCATAAATAATTTGATATAACACGTTAACAAAATAAAAAATAAAAATCACATGCCCATCTCAATAGATACAGAAAAAGAATTTGACAAAACCCAACATCCATTTATGAGAAAAACTCTCAACAACGTGGGTATAAAAGAAACATACCTCAACATAATAAAGGCCAGATATCAGAAACCCACATCAAACTTCATGCTCAATAGTGAAACACTAATTGCTTTTCTTCCAAGATCAGGAACAAGACAAGGATGCCCACTCTTGCCACTTTTACTCAACATAGCATTGAAGTACCAGCCACAGGAATTAGACAAAAAAAAGAAAAAAATTAATCCAAATAGGAAACAAAGTAAAACTGTCACTATTTGCAGAGGACATGATCCAATATGTATAAAACCGCAAAGACTCCATCAAAAAACTCTTAGAACCAATAAATGAATTCGGTAAAGTTGCAGGATACAAAATCAATACACAGAAATTGACAGTGTTTCTACACACTAAAAACAAACTACCAGAAAGAGAATTCCATTTATAACCGCATCAAAAAGAATAAAATATCTAAGAATAAATTTAACCAAGAAGGTGAAAGACCTGTACACTGAAAACTATTAGACATTGATGAAATAAATGAAGACACAATAAATGGAAAGATATTCCATGCTCATGAATTGAAAGGACACTGTTAAAACATTCATACTGCTCTAAGCAATCTACAAATTTAATGCAATCCCTATCAAAATCCCAGTGGCATTTTTCAGAATGAGAACAAACAATTTTAAAATTCTAAAATTTGTATGGAACCACAAAGACCCTGAATAGCCAAACCAATCTTGAGAAAGAAGAACAAAGCTGGAGTTATCATGCTCCCTGATTTCAAACTATATTACAAAGCCACAGTAATCAAGACAGTATGGTACTGGCATAAAAACAGACATATAGATCAATGGAACAGAATAGAGACTCCAGAAATAAGCCCACATATATATGGTCAACTAATTTACAACAAAAGACAAGTATATACAACAGGAAAATGACAGACTCTCAAGAAATCATGCTGGGAAAACTGGAAAGCCACATACAACAGAATGAAACTGAACCACCAATTTACACCATACACAAAAGTGAACTCAAAATGGATTAAGGACTAGAATGTAAGACCAGACATCATAAAACTCCTAGGAGAAAACATAAGCAGTAAGCTCCTTGACATCACTCTTGGCAATATTTCTTTTGGATCTGACTCTAAAGGCAATGACAATGAAAGCAAAAATAAACAAATTGGCCTTCATTAAACTAAAAAAGCTTCTGCACAGCTAAGGAAATGATCAACACAATAAAATGAAAACCTTCTGAATGGGAGAAAATATTTGCATGTCATATATCCAATAAGGGGCTAATATCTAAACTATATAAAGAACTCATACAACTCAGTAACAAAAAACAATCCAATTAAAAAATAGGCATGGGGGCACCTGGATGGTTCAATTGGTTAAGTGGCTGCCTTCAGCTCAGGTCATGATCCAGGGATCCTGGAATCGAGCCCATTGGGCTCCCTGCTCAGCAGGGAGTCTACTTCTCCCTCTCCCACTGCCCCTCCCCCAGCTGGTGCACTCACTCTCCTTCTGAAATAAATAAATAAAATCTTTAAAAAAAAATAGGCACAGGATGTTAATAGAGATTTTTTCCAAAGAAGACCTACAGATGGCCAAGAGACAGATGAAAAGATGCTCAATATCACTAATCATCAGAGAAACGCAAATCAAAACAAGATATCTCACACCTGTCAAAATGGCTACCATCAAAAAGTCAAGAAATAACACATGTTGACAAGGATGTAGAGAAAAGGGAATGCTCATATACTGTATACTGTTGGTGGAATGTAAATTGGCTCAGCCACTACTGAAAACAGTATGGAGGTTTCTCAAAAGAAATTAAAAACAGAACTACCATATGATCCAGCAATTCTACTTCTGGGCACTTAATCAAAGAAAATGAAAACATAAACTAAAAAAGGTATATACGTCCCTATGTTCATTACAGCATTATCTATAATAGCCAAGATATGGAAATAACCTGTATCCTTCAATGGAGGAATGGATAAACACGTGGTATATATGCACACAAGGGAATAGTACTCAGCCATAAAAAAAGAAGGAAATCTTGTCATTTGCAACCACATGGATGGACCTTGAAGGAATTACACTAAATAAGTCAGGTGGGGAAAAACAACTACCATTTGATTTTACATATGTGTGAAATCTAAAAAAACAAAAAAAAATTATAGATACAGAGAACAGATTGGTGTTTATCAGATGGGAAGGGGGTGGAGGGGGTAAGTGAAAAGGATGAGGAGGTCAGTTGTATGGTGACAGATGGTAATAAGTCTTGTTGTGGTTATCACTTTGTTTTGTATGCAATTATGTTGCATGCCTGATAATAAAAAAAACTAATAATGTCTGATAAAAAAACTAATAATGTCAATTTTACTTCAATTAAAATGTCATATGTCAATTTTACTTCAATTAAAAATTAATAAAATTACACTTATGAGGTATCTATGGAACCAAGTGAGTTTCTTCTACTTCCCTCCTTTTTTTCTACATTCTATTATTTTTTATTTTAGAGAGGGAGAATGAGAGTGCAGGGGGAGAGGCAGTGGGAAAGAGAAACTTAAGCAAGCTCTGCACAAGGGGCTCGATCTGACAACCCCGAGATCATGACCTGAGCCGAAACCAAGAGTCCCAACACTTAACCGACTATACCACCCAGGCACTCCTTCCAGGTTCTGTTTTAATGGGCTTCAAACACTTTTTTTCTTTCCCCCTTCGTTATTCTGATAACCATTTTCTAAATTAATGCCTTTATTTTATTTTTTTTAGTACAGAGACTGCATAAAGCATTTTCTTTGTTCCTGGAGGCATAAAGATAAACTGGGAGGAATATTTGTCTTCAGAGAGCTTAGATATATAACTGGGGGAAAAGTATGTAAGCACATAATTCCAATATTGCAAGACAACTGTTAAAGTGGTTTATAAAGGAAACATAGCCATCTTGCATGGGTGGGTCAAGTAAGGCTATGAGGGGAGGAGATGCCTAAGCTGTATCTTGAGGGATGAACAGGCACCCACAGGCTAAAGGGCAGACATGGAAGGGAGGGAGATGAAAGCAGTTCTGTTTCCTGGTAAAAGAAAAAGATAACGGCAAGGCAGGCAGCATGAAACACCCAGTGCATCTAAAACTCCTCAAGTGTTAGTACAAGGGGTACAACTGGGAGAAAGTGGTGGGTGCAGACCATGAAGGGCCTCGTACCACCATTTAGTGTTTATTTTCTAAGTAATGGAGAGCCACTGAATATTTTGTGGAGTGTAAAGATGTAATCATATTACAGAGATACTTAAATAACAGTATTGGCAGGCTTGGGTATCTAACTGATTAGCTACAGAAGGCATAGGAGTCTTCAAAGGCTTGCTGGTTTCTGACTTGCACTAGGTAGTAACTAAATTAGACTCACTATAAAAACAGTGTAGTAAAACAAACAATAGGTTTGCATTTAATGGAAAAACAATAAAAACCAGTAGACTGTATAATTTGGATTTGTTACAGTCACTAACTGCTTTATATCTTTATTCAGGAAGAATATTTGGTTCTGAAAGTTTACCTGATTAGCTATATATGTACAAAGGTGGTTTATTTAAAACAAAACAATTCAGTATTCAAAGCACTTTATGAAACACAAGAAGAAAGAACACCAGTTCAACATCAAATTATTCAGGACTCACTAGATCCTTAATATGTGCTGTGATAATTATTGCTGTAATAAAAGAGGATCTGCTTTCAACTCTTAATTTTCCAAACAGTTCAAGTCTGACTTTTTGAGATATTAGGGGAGATGGGACACCATCATAAAATGGAATATAAAATTACCATTCCATTTCCAGGGGCATGTTGAATGAACTTATAATAGGCCATGTCTAGGAGTTACTCATAAAATGTTAGGTATCAGATTTTACAGTTGAAGAACTCATGTAAATTATGGTGCAATATACCAAAGTTATTCTCAATATAAAGTTATGCAGAAACTACTGCAGGTTGGTAAAATTCCACTTAGCACAATATAGCACACACACAGCAACCTAGTAACATAAGGGAGTATGGCCAGTTGTAACACACCACTACAGAGAAATTCGTTCAAGAGTCTGCTGTTTTCTGAGTATAAACCATGTGTCCTTTCTTTCTCTTTAATTCTTGCAATTTTCTGTAAGTCTGAAAGTGTTTCAAAATTTAAAGAAATGAACTAGTATCTTTGAAAAAAAAAAAGGGAACAAATTGCCACGTTTAATTTTTTGTCTGCAATTAAAAGAAACAGAAGAAAAAAATGTGAGAGTTAATTTTAAATTCTACTTTTGTATGTGCTTGAAATTTTTATCACATACTTTTTAAGAACAATATATTTTTTCTATATGACATAAATGGTCAAAGTTTCAAACTTAGAATATAGAAAATATAGCATTCCAGAATGACAATTTTCCAAACTCAAATAAACTCTTTACATTTATATATTAGATTGTTTGAATATATTCATATCCACAAACATGCTCAATAAACAGTTGCAAGAATAATACAACTAATTTCCATATACCCATCACCCAGAGACCTTCCATTGTCCCAGTACGGTTTTATTTTATAGCAAAAGAATCCAAGCCAGAATCACAATGTGCATTCACTTAGTACATCTTTCTAGTTTTGAACAAACTGAATATTTCCTCAGCTTTTTTTGGTTTTCTTGGCCACAAAATTTTTAGTACAAAGCAATAATTTGGTAGAATATCTTTCTATGTATATTTATGGAGTACTACCACTGGTTAGATTCAGATTATGTACTGTTGGCCAAATTATCACAAAAGTATCATGTGACACCCATTACTGGTGACATTAACTTGCTTTACTTAAGATAGTATCTGTCATGTTTCTCCAGGTGTAAAGTGAATTGTTTCCCCAACCCATTCCCATTGTAATTAATAAGTGCTTTGTTTCAGGGTATTTTGAAACTATGTAAAATCTCATTTTTCATCCTATTCTTACCCACTAGTTTTAGCATCCATGGATATCTCTTGTATGATTTAATCACTAATATGATGGTTGCCAAGTGTGATTTTCTAATTTAATCTGTTATTTCACATTTATTAGTTGGTATCATATGGCAAGCAAGAGATTTTATCCCTTCTATTTATTCTTTTATTTATTGATATCAGTGTGGAACCGCATATTTCTATTTTCTTCAATAGGTGAAAAAACCATTAACATTAGTATTTTCATACTCAAATTGACCTCAATTTGATAGGTGGAAGCTCCCTGAAACTGGTTTCTGTGTTCTTTTAAAGTGTCTCCATCATTTTATGAGTAATTCTTCACTTTTCTCACAAAACAAGATATTTCAGGTTTAAATTATTCTTTCTTTGCTTTGGTCTTGGAAACTGTATTTTCCCACAGTACTTAGAAACCGTGGTCTGAGTTCCAGGTATGCTAATTGTAGTCCCCAGGTAGGCTCATAAGAAGAATGGGAGGGAGGGAGAGAGGGAGGGAATGGAAAGAGAGGAAGAGAGGCTCTTCTTTTATTTGGATGTATATTAAAGCATATTGTTGATGTCATGTGATTTCATCTCTACATATTGAAGGATTTATCTCTAAAAGGCATGAAATTTATACATATATACACACATACACGTTTCATATAATATACCTGGTACATAATAAAATACCATGGATTGACTCAACAATGCCTTTTTGAAGTTATATATTCAGATCAGTCTCTATTAAAATGTCCAAGTTTTATACTCAGTGTTATATTTCTTAAGTCTCATAAGTCCTCCTCCAATTTTTTTTTTAATTTCACTGTCTCCTAAATAATCAAGAGTTAGTTGTGCTTGACTAAGGTCTTAACCTTCCCCTCAGCTTGACAAAACTTTAGACAGGTTTCTTCCTGAGTATAGACCTCTGACCACCCTTTCCTTAAGAGAATTTACTTTAGAAAACCTGCTATTGTAAATTTTTTCTCTGCCTCTTTGAGATATAAATCTCAGTCTCTTGTCAGTTTTGCAATCCAATAACGTCTTTCTAGAAACCTGGGAGCTATTCCTTTGAAATGTAATTATCAGGGAAGCTAATGTCTCAGTGGGAGGGCAGGAGTCAATTAAGCACCAATTAGCAAACACTTACGGCCTAATGACACTAACCAACTTCCCCAATAACATTCTCCAGTACTTTTCACTAGCTCACCTTAATGCTGAAAACTTTTATTTCAGCAGAGCTGAGTTCTCTCTCTCCCCCTACTGCAATAGTCTTGAATATAATCTCCCTTCCCTGTTTAACCTGAACAGTGCATTTTTTCTTTCACATTAAGTAAGCTTGCACTTTACCCTGGAATCATCTGATTCCCTGCATATAGTTTATATCTAGTCCCTCTTGGTATGGACTGAACATTTATGGCACCTCAAAATTCATACATCAAAGCCCTAACCCCTAATGTGATGGTATTTGGAGGTGGGCCTTTGGGAGGTAATTAGGTTTAGATGAGTCACTGAGGGTGGAACTCCTATGATTGGATTCGTGTCCTTACAAAAAGAAGCAGAGCAGAGTGCCGTCTTCCAAGTGAAGATTCCCTGTTTGCAAGCCAAGAATACCATAATCTGGTTATGCTGGCACCACCCTGATCTCTGACTGACAGCCTCCAGAATTGTGAGAAATAAGCTTCTGTTGTTTAAGCCATCCAGTACGACTGAAATTAGCCATAAATTCTTGATTATATTTAGATCCAATTTATTAATAAGAATATTTCTTAGGTGATTCTATTTTACCAATATAGGGAGAACATACTGTGGACTGAATTTTGTCCTGCAAAAATTCACATATATGAAACCCTAATCCCCAATGTGACTGTATGTGCAGACAGGGTCCTTAAAGAGGTAATTAAAAGTTAAGGCTATAATCCAATAGGACTCATGTCCTTATAAGAGGAAGAGACACCAGGTGATTTACACACACAGAGAAAAGGGCCTCAGGCGAACACAGCAAGCAGGTAGCTGTCTGTTAAGCCAAGGAGACAATCACATTCAAATCAGAATCACCTAGAGAGTTTTTAAGCCACCTGATACCAGGTGGCACCCAGAACCAATTAAATCAGAAACTCTGGGGCTAGCATCCAAGCTTAAGTATTTTACATCAACTGAACTGATTTATAAATCATCTGTCAAAATATTCATAGATTAAAGTACATTGTTTAATGCATACAAGCAGGAACCTAGTTAAGATATAGAACATTTCCATCACTAGATGGAGTTTTTTCTTGCCTCTGTGTAGGATGGATCCTGATGATTTGGATAGTTACTAAAAACTTTGTGTAAATATAGCATCTTGAAGGTCCAAAGACTGTTATGAAGAACTAAAGTGATGTAATATAAATCTACAAGAGTACAATACTACCTCTAGATACTGTGAACAGGTATAAAGAAGGCTTCTAACCTGCATACCAATTTGCAATAGACATGCATATTATTTTTGGTACTTTGTTTCCTTCCTTTGTCCCTTCTTCCTTCCTTACCTCTCTCACACAGTCCCATTTTTTCTGATCCAGTTTGCTAGCTATTTCATCTTATTGCTGTTTTAGCCTATGTTTATATTCCTGCTTTCCACTGCCCCATCAATTTACTGATTTTAATGTGCCCTTTAGTTGGAAAACTAAAAGCACACTGGATACTTTTGAGAGCCAAGGGGTCTTTCCTCTGAATAAATTCCATGATGTTTAGTGTTTGATATTATAACTTGTGCATGCCTAAAGACAGTGTTCTATGTGGGGAATACCCTGTTTTGCTGAGTTTTGTATAGTTGCAGAATTACTCTATATCATACTCATGACTTTTAGAATCTGCGACTCTAATCAACTCCTACATTTCTGCCACCGGGAACCCCACATCTGTTAGCAGCAAACTCTGCTCTATCGTTAACCTCTTCTCTGAATTCTCTCTCTACTTTCTGGCCTTTATTAACAGCTGCTTCTGAGACCACCTGGCTGTAG